>NW_026735899.1:0-94000 GCF_949786415.1 Peromyscus eremicus
TCTTCTACTCTACAGTATTTCCTATGGGGTCCGAACAGTGAGCTTGCTCAGAAAAAAAGAACTGTGCTTCCTAAACACACGGGCCATATCAAGTTCAACTCTGCTTAGGAAACTGACAAAAAAAGAGCTCCTCGTCAGTCCAATACACTGTACTCACTGTGATCAGACGCGAGTGCTATTTGCACTGTGTATGGCAATGGGAGCACAATAGTGACTTTCCTTACCAGAAAACAACTCTTGCTCGTAGGACCAAAAACTGCATGTGATTCAACTCCATTTAGGACTGGGAAACAAACGCTAGCTCGCCTTACAAGGAACACACTCTGCTTTTGAGAAAAGAGCACTCTTCTACTCTACTCTGCTTTTTATAGGGCCAGTACAGTGAGCTTGCTCAGAACAATGAACTGTGCTGACTACACACACAGGCCATATCTATTTCAATTCTGCTTAGGATACTGAAAGAACAGTAGATCCTCTTCAGTCCAATACACTGTACTTGCTGGGAACAGACGCCAGTGCTATTTGCCCTGTGTATGACAATGGGAGCACAATAGTGACTCTTCTTACAAGAAAACAACTCTTGCTCATAGGACCACAAACTGCATGTGATTCAAGTCCATTTCTGACTGGGAAACAAACGCTAGCTCGCCTTACAAGAAACACCCTCTGCTTTAGAGAAAAGAGCACTCTTCTACTCTACTGTGTTTCCTATAGGGCCAGAACAGTGAGCTTGCTCAGAACAAAAGAACTGTGCTTCCTACACACAGACCATATCTAGTTCAACTCTGCTTAGGAACCTGACAAGAACAGTAGATCCTATTCAGTCCAATACACTGTACTCGCTGTGAACAGACGCGAGTGCTATTTGCACTGTGTATGGCAATGGGAGCGCAATAGTGACTTTCTTTACCAGAAAACAACTCTTGCTCATAGGACCGAAAACTGCATGTGATTCAACTCCATTTAGAACTGGGAAATAAACGCTAGCTCGCCTTACAAGAAACACACTCTGCTTTTGAGAAAAGATCACTCTTCTACTCTACTGTGTTTCCTATGGGGTCCAAACAGTGAGGTTGCTCAGAACAAAAGAACTGTGCTTCCTACACACACGGCCATATCTAGTTCAATTCTGCTTAGGAAACTGACAAGAACAGAAGCTCCTCTTCAGTCCAATACACTGTACTTGCTGGGAACAGACTCGTGTGCTATTTGCACTGTGTATGGCAATGGGAGCGCAATAGTGACTCTTCTTATCAGAAAAAAACTCTTGCTCGTAGGACCAGAAACTGCATGTGATTCAACTCCATTTCTGTATGGGAAACAAACACTAGCTTTCCTTACAAGAAACACACTCTGCTTTTGAGAAAAGAGCACTCTTCTACTCTACTGTGTTTCCTATGGGGTCTGAACAGTGAGTTTGCTCAGAACAAAAGAACTGTGCTTCCTACACACACAGGCCATATCTAATTCAACTCTGCTTAGGAAACTGACAAGAACAGTAGCTCCTCTTCAGTCCAATACACTGTACTTGCTGGGAACAGACTCGTGTGCTATTTGCACTGAGTATGGCAATGGGAGCACAATAGTGACTTTCCTTACAAGAAAACAACTCTTGCTCGTAGGACCAAAAACTGCATGTGATTCAACTCCATTTAGGACTGAGAAACAAACGCTAGCTCGCCTTACAAGAAACACACTCTGCTTTTGAGAAAAGAGCACTCTTCTACTCTACTGTGTTTCCTATAGGGCCAGAACAGTGAGCTTGCTCAGAACAACTGAACGGTGCTTCCTACACACGGACCATATCTAGTTCAACTCTGCTTATTAACCTGATAAGAAGAGTAGATCATCTTCAGTCCAATAAACTATACATGCTGGAAACAGACGCCAGTGCTATTTGCCCTGTATATGACAATGGGAGCGCAATAGTGACTCTTCTAACCAGAAAACATCTCTTGCTCGTAGGACAAGAAACTGCATGTGATTCAACTCCATTTAGGACTGGGAAAAAAACACTAGCTCGCTTTACAAGAAACACACTCTGCTTTTGAGAAAAGAGCACTCTTGTCTTTACTGTGTTTCCTATGGGGTCCGAACAGTGATCTTGCTCAGAACAAAAGAACTGTGCTTCCTACACACTCTGGCCATACCTAGTTCAACTCTTTTTAGGAAAGTGACAAGAACAGTAGCTTCTCTTGAGTCCAATACACTGTATTGCTGAGAACAGACGCCAGTGCTATTTGTACTGTGTATGGCAACGGGAGCGGAATAGTGACTCTTCTTACCAGAAAACAACTCTTGCTCCTAGGACCAGAAACTGCATGTGTATTTCAACTCCATTTAGGACTGGGAAACAAAGGCTAGATTGCCTTAACAGAAACACACCCTGCATTTGAAAAAAGAGCACTCTTCTACTCTACTGTGTTTCCTATGGTGTCCGAACAGTGAGCTTGCTCACAACAAAAGAACTGTGCTTCCTACACACACGGGCCATATCTAGTTCAACTCTGCTTAGGAAACTGACAAGAACAGTAGCTCCTCCTCAGTCCAATACACTGTACTTGCTGGGAACAAACGCGAGTGCTATTTGCACTGTGTATGGAAATGGGAGCACAATAGTGACTCTTCTTACCAGAAAACAACTCTTGCTGGTAGGACCAAAAACTGCATGTGATTCAACTCCTTTTAGAACTGGGAAACAAACGATAGCTCGCCTTACAAGAAACACACTCTGCTTCTGAGAAAAGAGCACTCATCTACTCTACTGTGTTTCCTATATGGCCAGAACAGTGAGCTTGCTCAGAAAAAAAGAACTGTGCTGCCTACACACATGGGCCCTATCTAGTTCAATTCTGCTTAGGAAACTGACAAGATCAATAGATCCACTTCAGTCCAATACACTGTACATGCTGGCAACAGACGCCAGTGCTATTTGTCCTGTGTGTGACAATGGGAGCACAATAGTGACTCTTCTTACTAGAAAACAACTCTTGCTCGTAGGACCAAAAACTGCATGTGATTCAACTCCATTTAGGACTGGGAAACAAGCGCTAGCTCGCCGTACAAGAAACATACTCTGCTTTAGAGAAAAGAGCACTCTTCTACTCTACTGTGTTTCCTATAGGGCCAGAACAGTGAGTTTGCTCAGAACAAAAGAACTGTGCTTCCTAAACACACGGGCCTTATCTAGTTCAACTCTGCATAGGAACCTGACAAGAACAGTAGCTCCTCTTCAGTCCAACACTGTACTTGCCGGGAACAGACGCGAGTGCTATTTGCACTGTGTATGGCAATGGGAGCTCAATAGTGACATTCCTTACCAGAAAACAACTCTTGTACGTAGGACCAGAAACTGCATGTGTTTCAACTCCATTTAGGACTGGGAAACAAACGCTAGCTCGCCTTACAAGAAACACACTCTGCTTTAGAGAAAAGAGCACTCTTCTTCTCTACTGTGTCTCATATTGGGTCCCAACAGTGAGCTTGCTCAGAACAAAAGAACTGTGCTTCCTACACACACGGGCAATATCTAGTTCAACTCTGCTTAGGAAACTGACAAGAACAGTAGCTCCTCTTCAGTCCAATACACTGTACTTGCTGGCAACAGACGCTAGTGCTATTTGTACTGCGTATGGCAATGGGAGCGCAATAGTGACTTTCCTTACCAGAAAACAACTCTTGCTCCTGGGACCAACAACTGCATGTGATTCAACTCCATTTAGGACTGGGAAACAAACGCTAGCTCGCCTTACAAGAAACACACTCTGCTTTTGAGAAAAGAGCACTCTTCTACTCCACTGTGTTTCCTACAGGGCCAGAACAGTGAGCTTGCTCAGAAAAAAAGAACTGTGCTTCCTACACACACGGGTCATATCTACTTCAACTCTCCTTAGGAAACTGACAAGAACAGTAGATCCTCTTCAGTCCAATACACTGTACTTCCTGGGATCAGATGCCAGTGCTATTTGCCCTGTGTATGACAATGGGAGAGCAATAGTGACTCTTCTTAGCAGAAAAAACTCTTCCTCGTAGGACCAGAAACTTCATGTGATTCAACTCCATTTAGGACTGGGAAACAAACGCTAGCTCGCCTTACAAGAAACACACTCTGCTTTTGAGAAAAGGGCACTCTTCTACTCTACTGTGTTTCCTATGGGGTCTGAACAGTGAGCTTGCTCAGAACAAAAGAACTGTGCTTCCTACACACACGGCCATATCTAGTTCAATTCTGCTTAGGAAACTGACAAGAACAGTAGATCCACTTCAGTCAAATACACTGTACATGCTGGGAACAGACGCCACTGCTATTTGCCCTGTGTATGACAATGGGAGCGCAATAGTGACTATTCTTACCAGAAAACAACTCTTGCTCATAGGACCAGAAACTGCATGGGATTCAACTCAATTTAGGACTGGGAAACAAACACTAGCTCGCCTTACAAGAAACACACTCTGCTTTTGAGAAAAGAGCACTCTTCTACTCTACTGTGTTTCCTATGGGGTCTGAACAGTAAGCTTTCTCAGAACAAAAGAACTGTGCTTCCTACACACACGGGCCATATCTAGTTCAACTCTGCTTAGGAAACTGACAAGAACAGTAGATCCTCTTCAGTCCAATACCCTGTACATGCTGGGAACAGACACGAGTGCTATTTGCACTATGTATGACAATGTGAGCGCAATAGTGACTCTTCTTACCAGAAAACTAGTCTTGCTCATAGAAACAGAAACTGCATGTGATTCAACGCCATTTAGGACTGGGAAACAAACGCTAGCTCGCCTTACAAGAAACACACTCTGCTTTTGAGAAAAGAGCACTCTTCTACTCTACTGTGTTTCCTATAGGGCCAGAACAGTGAGCTTGCTCAGAACAACTGAACGGTGCTTCCTACACACTGACCATATCTAGTTCAACTCTGCTTAGGAACCTGACAAGAACAGTAGATCCTCTTCACTCCAATACACTGTACATGCTGGGAACAGACGCCATTGCTATTTGCCCTGTGTATGACAATGGGAGCGCAATAGTGAGTCCTCTTACCAGAAAAAAACTCTTGCTCGTAGGACCCGAAACTGCATGTGATTCAACTCCATTTAGGAATGGAAAAAAACACTAGCTCTCTTTACAAGAAACACACTCTGCTTTTGACAAAAGAGCACTCTTCTACTCTACTGTGTTTCCTATGTGGTCCGAACAGTGATCTTGCTCAGAACAAAAGAACTGTGCTTCCTACACACACGGGCCATATCTAGTTGAATTCTGCTTAGAAAACTGACAAGAACAGTAGATCCTCTTCAGTCCAATACACTGTACTTGCTGGGAACAGACGCCAGTTTTATTTGCCCTGTATATGACAATGGGAGCACAATAGTGACTCTTCTTACCAGAAAACAGCTCTTGCTTGTAGTACCAGAAACTGCATGTGATTCAATTCCATTTAGGACTGGGAAACAAATGCTAGCTAGCCTTACAAGAAACACACTCTGCTTTTGAGAAAAGAGCCCTCTTCTACTTTCCTGTGTTTCCTATAGGGCCAGAACAGTGAGCTTGCTCAGAACAAAAGAACTGTGCTGACTACACACACGGGCGATATCTATTTCAATTCTGCTTAAGTAACTGACAAGAACAGTAGATCCTCTTCAGTCCAATACACTGTATTTGCTGGGAACAGACGCCAGTAATATTTGCCCTATGTATGACAATGGGAGCGCAATAGTGAATCTTCTTACCAGAAAACAACTCTTGCTCTTAGGACCCGAAACTGCATGTGATTCAACTCCATTTAGGACTGTGAAACAAACGCTAGCTCGCCTTACAAGAAACACAATCTGCTTTTGAGAAAAGAGCACTCTTCTACTCTACTGTGCTTTTATAGGGCCAGTACACTGAGCTTGCTCAGAACAATGAACTGTGCTGACTACACACACAGGCCATATCTATTTCAATTCTGCTTAGGAAACTGACAAGAACAGTAGATCCTCTTCAGTCCAATACACTGTACTTGCTGGGAACAGAAGCCAGTGCCATTTGCCCTGTGTATGACAATGGGAGCACAATAGTGACTCTTCTTACAAAAAAACAACTCTTGCTATTAGGACCACAAACTGCATGTGATTCAACTCCATTTCTGACTGGGAAACAAACGCTAGCTCGCCTTACAAGAAAAACACTCTGCTTTTGAGAAAAGAGCACTCTTCTACTCTAATGTGTTTCCTATAGGGCCAGAACAGTGAGCTTGCTCAGAACAAAAAAAGTGTGCTTCCTACACACACGGACCATATCTAGTTCAACTCTGCTTAGGAACATGACAAGAACAATAGATCCTCCGCAGTCCAATACACTGTACATGCTGGGAACAGACACCATTGCTATTTGCCCTGTGCATGACAATGGGAGCACAACAGTGACTCTTCTTTCCAGAAAACAACTCTTGCTCGTAGGACCAGAAACTGCATGGCATTCAACTCCATTTCTGACTGGGAAACAAACACTAGCTCGCCTTACAAGAAACACACTCTGCTTTTGAGAAAAGAGGACTCTTCTACTCTACTGTGTTTCCTATAGGGCCAGAACAGTGAGCTTGCTCAGAACATAAAAACTGTGCTTCCTAGACACACGGGCCATATCTAGTTCAACTCTGCTTAGGAAACTGACAAGAACAGTAGCTTTTCTTCAGTCCGATACACTGTACTTGCTGGGATCAGACACGAGTGCTATTGCACTGTGTATGGCAATGGGAGCACAATAGTGACTTTCCTTACCAGAAAACAACTCTTGCTCGTAGGACCAGAAACTGCATGGGATTGAACTCCATTTAGGACTGGGAAAAAATACACTTGCTTGCCTTACAAGAAACACACTCTGCTTTTGAGAAAAGAGTACTCTTCTACTCTACTGTGTTTCCTATAGGGCCAGAACAGTGAGCTTGCTCAGAACATAATAACTGTGCTTCCTACACACACGGGCCATATCTAGTTCAACTCTGCTTAGGAACCTGACAAGAACAGTAGATCCTCTTCAGTCCAATACACTGTACTTGGTGGGAACAGACTCCAGTGCTATGTGTCCTGTGTATGGCAATGGCAGCGCAATAGTGACTATTCATACCATAAAACAACTCTTGCTCATAGGACCAGAATCTTCATGTGATTAAACTCCATTTAGGACTGGGAAACAAACACTAGCTCGCCTTACAAGAAAGACTCTCTGATTTTGACAAAAGAGCACTCTTCTACTCTACTGTGTTTCCTATGGGGTCCAAACAGTGAGCTTGCTCAGAACAAAAGAACTGTGCTTCCTACACACACGGCCATATCTAGTTCAACTCTGCTTAGGAACCTGACAAGAACAGTAGGTCCTCCTCAGTCCAATACACTGTACATGCTGGGAACAGACACCATTGCTATTTGCCCTGTGCATGACAATGGGAGCACAATAGTGACTCTTCTTACCAGAAAACAACTCTTGCTCGTAGGACCAGAAACTGCATGGCATTCAACTCCATTTCTGACTGGGAAACAAACACTAGCTCGCCTTACAAGAAACACACCCTGCTTTTGAGAAAAGAGCACTCTTCTACTCTACTGTGTTTCCTAATTGTTTCGAACAGTGAGCTTGCTCAGAACAAAAGAACTGTGCTTTGTACACACACGGTCCATATCTAGTTCAACTCTGCTTAGGAAACTGACAAGAACAGTAGCTCCTCTTCAGTCCAATACACGGTACTTGCTGGAAGCAGACGCGTGTGGTATTTGCACAGTGTATGGCAATGGAAGCGCAATAGTGACTTTCCTTACCAGAAAAAAACTCTTGCTCGTAGGTCCAGAAACTGCATGGGATTCAACTCCATTTCTGACTGGGAAACAAACACTAGCACGCCTTACAAGAAACACACTCTGCTTTTGAAAAAAGAGCGCTCTTCTACTCTACAGTATTTCCTATGGGGTCCGAACAGTGAGCTTGCTCAGAAAAAAAGAACTGTGCTTCCTACACACACGGGCCATATCAAGTTCAACTCTGCTTAGGAAACTGACAAGAAAAGAGCTCCTCATCAGTCCAATACACTGTACTCACTGTGAACAGACGCGAGTGCTATTTGCACTGTGTATGGCAATGGGAGCACAATAGTGACTTTCCTTACCAGAAAACAACTCTTGCTCGTAGGACCAAAAACTGCATGTGATTCAACTCCATTTAGGACTGGGAAACAAACGCTAGCTCGCCTTACAAGAAACACACTCTGCTTTTGAGAAAAGAGCACTCTTCTACTCTACTGTGCTTTTTATAGGGCCAGTACAGTGAGCTTGCTCAGAACAATGAACTGTGCTGACTACACACACAGGCCATATCTATTTCAATTCTGCTTAGGAAAATGAAAGAACAGTAGATCCTCTTCAGTCCAATACACTGTACTTGCTGGGAACAGACGCCAGTGCTATTTGCCCTGTGTATGACAATGGGAGCACAATAGTGACTCTTCTTACAAGAAAACAACTCTTGCTCATAGGACCACAAACTGCATGTGATTCAAGTCCATTTCTGACTGGGAAACAAACGCTAGCTCGCCTTACAAGAAACACCCTCTGCTTTAGAGAAAAGAGCACTCTTCTACTCTACTGTGTTTCCTATAGGGCCAGAACAGTGAGCTTGCTCAGAACAAAAGAACTGTGCTTCCTATACACAGACCATATCTAGTTCAACTCTGCTTAGGAACCTGACAAGAACAGTAGATCCTCTTCACTCCAATACACTGTACTCGCTGTGAACAGACGCGAGTGCTATTTGCACTGTGTATGGCAATGGGAGCGCAATAGTGACTTTCCTTACCAGAAAACAACTCTTGCTCATAGGACCGAAAACTGCATGTGATTCAACTCCATTTATAACTGGGAAATAAACGCTAGCTCGCCTTACAAGAAACACACTCTGCTTTTGAGAAAAGATCACTCTTCTACTCTACTGTGTTTCCTATGGGGTCCAAACAGTGAGCTTGCTCAGAACAAAAGAACTGTGCTTCCTACACACACGCCCATATCTAGTTCAATTCTGCTTAGGAAACTGACAAGAACAGAAGCTCCTCTTCAGTCCAATACACTGTACTTGCTGGGAACAGACTCGTGTGCTATTTGCACTGTGTATGGCAATGTGAGCGCAATAGTGACTCCTCTTATCAGAAAAAAACTCTTGCTCGTAGGACCAGAAACTGCATGGGATTCAACTCCATTTCTGTATGGGAAACAAACACTAGCTTTCCTTACAAGAAACACACTCTGCTTTTGAGAAAAGAGCACTCTTCTACTCTACTGTGTTTCCTACGGGGTCTGAACAGCGAGTTTGCTCAGAACAAAGGAACTGTGCTTCCTACACACACAGGCCATATCTAATTCAACTCTGCTTAGGAAACTGACAAGAACAGTAGCTCCTCTTCAGTCCAATACACTGTACTTGCTGGCAACAGACGCTAGTGCTATTTGTACTGCGTATGGCAATGGGAGAGCAATAGTGACTTTCCTTACCAGAAAACAACTCTTGCTCCTGGGACCAACAACTGCATGAGATTCAACTCCATTTGGGACTGGGAAACAAACGGTAGCTCGCCTTACAAGAAACACTCTCTGCTTTTGAGAAAAGAGTACTCTTCTACTGTTCTGTGTTTCCTATAGGGCCAGAACAGTGAGCTTGCTCAGAACAAAAGAACTGTGCTTCCTACACATACGGCCATATCTAGTTCAATTCTACTTAGGAAACTGACAATAACAGTAGATCCTCTTCAGTCCAATACACTGTACATGCTGGGAACAGACGCCAGTGCTATTTGCCCTATGTATGACAAAGGGAGCGCAATAGTGACTCTTCTTACCAGAAAACAACTCTTGCTCATAGGACCGAAAACTGCATGTGATTCAACACCATTTAGGACTGGGAAACAAGTGGTAGCTCGCCTTACAAGAAACACACTCTGCTTTTGAGGAAAGAGCACTCTTCTACTCTAATGTGTTTCTTATAGGGCCAGAACAGTGAGCTTGCTCAGAAAAAAAGAACTGTGCTTCCTACACAGACGGGCTATATCTAGTTCAACTCTGCTTAGGAAACTGACAAGAACAGATGATCCTGTTCAGTCAAATACACTGTACATGCTGGGAACAGTCGCCAGTGCTATTTGTCCTGTGTATGACAATGGGAGCGCAACAGTTACTCTTCTTACAAGAAAACAACTCTTGCTCGAAAAACCAGAAACTGCATGTGATTCAACTCCATTTAGGACTGGCAAAAAAAAAAGCTAGGTCGCCTTACAAGAAACACACTCTGCTTTTGAAAAAAGAGCACTCTTCTACTCTACTGTGTTTCCTATTGGGTCCGAACAGTGAGCTTGCTCAGAACAAAAGAACTGTGCTTCCTACACACGGGCCATATCTAGTTCAACTCTGCTTAGGTAACTGACAAGAACAGTAGCTCTTCTTCAGTCCAATACACTGTACTTGCTGGCAACAGCCGCGAGTGCTATTTGTACTGTTTATGGCAATGGGAGCGCAATAGAGACTTTCCTTACCAGAAAACAACTCTTGCTCGTGACACCAACAACTGCATGTGATTCAACTCCATTTAGGACTGGGAAACAAACGCTAGCTCTCCTTACAAAAAACACACTCTGCTTTTGAGAAAAGAGCAGTCTTCTACTCTACTGTGTTTCCTATAGGGCCAGAACAGTGAGCTTGCTCAGAACAAAAGAACTGTGCTTCCTACACACACGGGCCATATCTAGTTCAACTCTCCTTAGGAAACTGACAAGAACAGTAGATCCTCTTCAGTCCAATACACTGTATATGCTGGGAACAGACGCCAGTGCTATTTGCCCTGTGTATGTCAATGGGAGCGCAATAGTGACTCTTTTTACCAGAAAACAACTCTTGCTCGAAGGACCAGAAACTGCATGTGATTCAACTCCATTTAGGACTGTGAAACAAATGCCAGCTCGCCTTACAAGAAACACACTCTGCTTTTGAAAAAAGAGCACTCTTCTACTCTACTGTGTTTCCTATGAAGTCTGAACAGTGAGCTTGCTCTGAACAAAAGAACTGTGCTTCCTACACATACGGCCATATCTAGTTCAATTCTACTTAGGAAACTGACAATAACAGTAGATCCTCTTCAGTCTAATACACTGTACATGCTGAGAACAGACGCCAGTGCTATTTGCCCTATGTATGACAAAGGGAGCGCAATAGTGACTCTTCTTACCAGAAAACGACTCTTGCTCGTAGGACCAGAAACTGCATGTGATTCAACTCCATTTAGGACTGGGAAACAAACGCTAGCTGGCCTTACAAGAAACACACTCTGCTTTTGAGAAAAGAGCACTCTTCTACTCTACTGTGTTTCCTATGGGGTTTGAACAGTGAGCTTGCTCAGAACAAAAGAACTGTGCTTCTTACACACATGGGCTATATCTAGTTCAACTCTGCTTAGGAAACTGACAAGAACAAAAGATCCTCTTCAGTCCAATACAGTGTACAGGCTGGGAACAGACGCCAGTGCTATTTGCCCTGTGTATGAAAATGGGAGCACAATAGTGACTCTTCTTACCAAAAAACAACTCTTGCTCTTAGGACCAGAAACTGCATGTGATTCAACACCATTTAGGACTGGGAAACAAACGCTAGCTCGCCTTACAAAAAACACGCTCTGCTTTTGAGAAAAGAGCACTCTTCTACTCTAAACTGTTTCCTATGGGGTCCGAACAGTGAGCTTGCTCAGAACAAAAGAACTGTGCTTTCTACACACACGGACCATATGTAGTTCAACTCTGCTTAGGAACCTGACAAAAACAGTAGCTCCTCTTCAGTCCAACACTGTACTTGCAGGGAACAGATGCGAGTGCTTTTTGCACTGTGTATGGCAATGGGCGCGCAATAGTGACTTTCCTTACCAGAAAACAAATCTTGTGCGTAGGACCAGAAACTGCATGTGATTCAACTCCATTTAGGACTAGGAAACAAACGCTAGCTTGCCCTACAAGAAACACACTCTGCTTTAGAGAAAAGAGCACTCTTCTACTCTACTGTGTTTCCTATAGGGCCAGAACAGTGAGCTTGCTCAGAACAAAAGAACTGTGCTTCCTACACACACGGGCCATATCTAGTTCAACTCTGCTTAGGAAACTGACAAGAACAGTAGCTCCTCTTTAGTCCGATACACTGTACTTGCTGGGAACAGACGCCAGGGCTATTTGCACTGTGTATGTCAATGGGAGCACAATAGTGACTTTCCTTACCAGAAAACAACTCTTGCTCATAGGACCAGTATCTGCATGTGATTCAACTCCATTTAAGACTGGAAAACAAATGCTACCTCGCCTTACATGAAACACACTCTGCTTTTGAGAAAAGAGCACTCTTCTACTCTACTGTGTTTCCTATAGGGCCAGAACGGTGAGCTTGCTCAGAACAAAAGAACTGTGCTTCCTACACACATGGGCCATATCTAGTTCACCTCTGCTTAGGAACCTGACAAGAACAGTAGCTCGTCTTCAGTCCAACACTGTACTTGCTTTGAACAGACGCGAGTGCTATTTGCACTGTGAATGGCAATGGGAGCGCAATAGTGACTTTCCTTACCAGAAAAAAAATCTTGTTTGTAGAACCAGAAACTGCATGTGATTCAATTGCATTTAGGACTAGGAAACAAACACTAGCTTGCCTTACAAGAAACACACTCGGCTTTTGAGAAAAGAGCACTCTTCTACTCTACTGTGTTTCCTATGGGGTCCGAACAATGAGCTTGCTTAGAACAAAAGAACTGTGGTTCCTACACACATGGGCCATATCTAGTTCACCTCTGCTTACGAAACTGAAAAAAACAGTAGATCCTATTCAGTCCAATACACTGTACTTGCTGGGAACAGATGCGAGTGCTATTTGCCCTGTGTATGGCAATGGGAGCACAATTATGACTCGTCTTACCAGAAAACAACTCTTGCTCGTAGGAAAAAAACTGCATGTGACTCAACTCCATTTAGGACTGGGAAACAAAATCTAGTTCGCCTTACAAGAAACACACTCTGCTTTTGAGAAAAGAGCACTCTTCTACTCTACTGTGTTTCCCATAGGGCCAGAACGGTGAGCTTTCTCAGAACAAAAAACTGTGCTTCCTACACACAAGCGCCATATCTAGTTCAACTCTGCTTAGGAAACTGACAATAACAGTAGATCCTCTTCAGTCTAATACACTGTACCTGCTGGCATCAGACGCGAGTGCTATTTGCACTGTGTATGGCAATGGGAGCACAATAGTGACTTTCCTTACCAGAAAACAACTCTTGTTCGTAGGACCAGAAACTGCATGGGATTCAACTCCATTTAGGACTGGGAAAAAAACGCTAGCTTGCCTTACAAGAAACACACTCTGCTTTTGAGAAAAGAGCACTCTTCTACTCTACTGTGTTTCCTATAGGGCCAGAACAGTGAGCTTGCTCAGAACAAAATAACTATGCTTCCTACACACACGGGCCATATCTAGTTCAACTCTGCTTAGGAACCTGACAAGAACAGTAGATCCCCTTTAGTCCAAAACACTGTACTTGCTGGGAACAGACGCCAGTGCTATTTGTCCTGTGTATGGCAATGGCAGCGCAATAGTGACTTTCCTTACCAGAAAACAACTCTTGCTCATAGTACCAGACACTTCATGGAATTCAACTCCATTTAGGACTGGGAAACAAACGCTAGCTCGCCTTACAAGAAACACACTCTGCTTTAGAGAAAGGAGCACTCTTCTAGTCTACTGTGTTTCCTATAGGGCCAGAACAGTGAGCTTGCTCAGAACATAATAACTGTTCTTCCTACACACACGGGCCATATCTAGTTCAACTCTGCTTAGGAACCTGACAAGAACAGTAGATCCCCTTTATTCCAATACACTGTACTTGCTGCTAACAGACGCCAGTGCTATTTGTCCTGTGTATGGCAATGGCAGCGCAATAGTGACTATTCTTACCATAAAACAACTCTTGCTCGTAGGACCAGAAACTGCGTGTTTTTCAACTATATTGAGGAATGGGAAACAAATGCTAGCTCGCCTTACAAGAAACACACTCTGCTTTAGAGAAAAGAGCACTCTTCTACTCTACTGTGTTTCCTAGGGGGTCCAAACAGTGAGCTTGCTCAGAACAAAAAAAATTGTGCTTCCTACACACACGGCCATATCTAGTTCAAGTCTGCTCAGGAACCTGACAAGAACAGTAGATCCTCTTCAGTCCAATACACTGTACTTGCTGGCAACAGACGCCAATGCTCTTTGTCCTGTGTATGGCAATGGCAGCGCAATAGTGACTTTCCTTACCAGAAAAAAACTCTTGCTCATAGTACCAGAAACTGCATGCGGTTCATCCTCATTTAGGACTGGGAAACAAACGCTAGCTCGCCTTACAAGAAACACACTCTGCTTTTGAGAAAAGAGCACTCTTCTACTCTACTGTACTTTTTATAGGGCCAGTACAGTGAGCTTGCTGAGAACAATGAACTGTGCTGACTACACACACAGACCATATCTATTTCAATTCTGCTTAGGAAACTGACAAGAACAGTAGATCCTCCTCAGTCCAATACACTGTACTCGCTGTGAACAGACGCGAGTGCTATTTGCACTGTGTATGGCAATGGGAGCGCAATAGCCTATCCTTACCAGAAAACAACTCTTGCTCATAGGACCGAAAACTGCATGTGATTCAACTCCATTTAGAACTGGGAAATAAACGCTAGCTCGACTTACAAGAAACACACTCTGCTTTTGAGAAAAGAGCACTCTTCTACTTTCCTGTGTTTCCTATAGGGCCAGAACAGTGAGCTTGCTCAGAACAAAAGAACTGTGCTGACTAGACACACGGGCCATATCTATTTCAATTCTGCTTAGGTAACTGACAAGAACAGTAGATCCTCTTCAGTCCAATACACTGTACTTGCTGGGAACAGACGCCAGTGCTATTTGTCCTGTGTATGGCAATGGCAGCGCAATAGTGACTATTCATACCATAAAACAACTCTTGCTCATAGGACCAGAATCTTCATGTGATTAAACTCCATTTAGGACTGGGAAACAAACACTAGCTCGCCTTACAAGAAAGACACTCTGATTTTGACAAAAGAGCACTCTTCTACTCTACTGTGTTTCCTATGGTGTCCAAACAGTGAGCTTGCTCAGAACAAAAGAACTGTGCTTCCTACACACACGGGCCATATCTAGTTCAACTCTGCTTAGGAACCTGACAAGAACAGTAGGTCCTCCTCAGTCCAATACACTGTACATGCTGGGAACAGACTCCATTGCTATTTGCCCTGTGCATGACAATGGGAGCACAATAGTGACTCTTCTTACCAGAAAACAACTCTTGCTCGTAGGACCAGAAACTGCATGGCATTCAACTCCATTTCTGACTGGGAAACAAACACTAGCTCGCCTTACAAGAAACACACTCTGCTTTTGAGAAAAGAGCACTCTTCTACTCTACTGTGTTTCCTAATTGTTCCGAACAGTGAGCTTGCTCAGAACAAAAGAACTGTGCTTTGTACACACACAGTCCATATCTAGTTCAACTCTGCTTAGGAAACTGACAAGAACAGTAGCTCCTCTTCAGTCCAATACACGGTACTTGCTGGAAGCAGACGCGTGTGGTATTTGCACAGTGTATGGCAATGGAAGGGCAATAGTGACTTTCCTTACCAGAAAAAAACTCTTGCTCGTAGGTGCAGAAACTGCATGGGATTCAACTCCATTTCTGACTGGGAAACAAACACTAGCACGCCTTACAAGAAACACACTCTGCTTTTGAAAAAAGAGCGCTCTTCTACTCTACAGTATTTCCTATGGGGTCCGAACAGTGAGCTTGCTCAGAAAAAAAGAACTGTGCTTCCTAAACACACGGGCCATATCAAGTTCAACTCTGCTTAGGAAACTGACAAAAAAAGAGCTCCTCGTCAGTCCAATACACTGTACTCACTGTGATCAGACGCGAGTGCTATTTGCACTGTGTATGGCAATGGGAGCACAATAGTGACTTTCCTTACCAGAAAACAACTCTTGCTCGTAGGACCAAAAACTGCATGTGATTCAACTCCATTTAGGACTGGGAAACAAACGCTAGCTCGCCTTACAAGAAACACACTCTGCTTTTGAGAAAAGAGCACTCTTCTACTCTACTCTGCTTTTTATAGGGCCAGTACAGTGAGCTTGCTCAGAACAATGAACTGTGCTGACTACACACACAGGCCATATCTATTTCAATTCTGCTTAGGATACTGAAAGAACAGTAGATCCTCTTCAGTCCAATACACTGTACTTGCTGGGAACAGACGCCAGTGCTATTTGCCCTGTGTATGACAATGGGAGCACAATAGTGACTCTTCTTACAAGAAAACAACTCTTGCTCATAGGACCACAAACTGCATGTGATTCAAGTCCATTTCTGACTGGGAAACAAACGCTAGCTCGCCTTACAAGAAACACCCTCTGCTTTAGAGAAAAGAGCACTCTTCTACTCTACTGTGTTTCCTATAGGGCCAGAACAGTGAGCTTGCTCAGAACAAAAGAACTGTGCTTCCTACACACAGACCATATCTAGTTCAACTCTGCTTAGGAACCTGACAAGAACAGTAGATCCTATTCAGTCCAATACACTGTACTCGCTGTGAACAGACGCGAGTGCTATTTGCACTGTGTATGGCAATGGGAGCGCAATAGTGACTTTCTTTACCAGAAAACAACTCTTGCTCATAGGACCGAAAACTGCATGTGATTCAACTCCATTTAGAACTTGGAAATAAACGCTAGCTCGCCTTACAAGAAACACACTCTGCTTTTGAGAAAAGATCACTCTTCTACTCTACTGTGTTTCCTATGGGGTCCAAACAGTGAGGTTGCTCAGAACAAAAGAACTGTGCTTCCTACACACACGGCCATATCTAGTTCAATTCTGCTTAGGAAACTGACAAGAACAGAAGCTCCTCTTCAGTCCAATACACTGTACTTGCTGGGAACAGACTCGTGTGCTATTTGCACTGTGTATGGCAATGGGAGCGCAATAGTGACTCTTCTTATCAGAAAAAAACTCTTGCTCGTAGGACCAGAAACTGCATGTGATTCAACTCCATTTCTGTATGGGAAACAAACACTAGCTTTCCTTACAAGAAACACACTCTGCTTTTGAGAAAAGAGCACTCTTCTACTCTACTGTGTTTCCTATGGGGTCTGAACAGTGAGTTTGCTCAGAACAAAAGAACTGTGCTTCCTACACACACAGGCCATATCTAATTCAACTCTGCTTAGGAAACTGACAAGAACAGTAGCTCCTCTTCAGTCCAATACACTGTACTTGCTGGGAACAGACACGAGTGCTATTTGCACTGTGTATGGCAATGGGAGCACAATAGTGACTTTCCTTACAAGAAAACAACTCTTGCTCGTAGGACCAAAAACTGCATGTGATTCAACTCCATTTAGGACTGAGAAACAAACGCTAGCTCGCCTTACAAGAAACACACTCTGCTTTTGAGAAAAGAGCACTCTTCTACTCTACTGTGTTTCCTATAGGGCCAGAACAGTGAGCTTGCTCAGAACAACTGAACGGTGCTTCCTACACACGGACCATATCTAGTTCAACTCTGCTTATTAACCTGATAAGAAGAGTAGATCATCTTCAGTCCAATAAACTATACATGCTGGAAACAGACGCCAGTGCTATTTGCCCTGTATATGACAATGGGAGCGCAATAGTGACTCTTCTTACCAGAAAACATCTCTTGCTCGTAGGACAAGAAACTGCATGTGATTCAACTCCATTTAGGACTGGGAAAAAAACACTAGCTCGCTTTACAAGAAACACACTCTGCTTTTGAGAAAAGAGCACTCTTGTCTTTACTGTGTTTCCTATGGGGTCCGAACAGTGATCTTGCTCAGAACAAAAGAACTGTGCTTCCTACACACTCTGGCCATACCTAGTTCAACTCTTTTTAGGAAAGTGACAAGAACAGTAGCTTCTCTTGAGTCCAATACACTGTATTGCTGAGAACAGACGCCAGTGCTATTTGTACTGTGTATGGCAACGGGAGCGGAATAGTGACTCTTCTTACCAGAAAACAACTCTTGCTCCTAGGACCAGAAACTGCATGTGTATTTCAACTCCATTTAGGACTGGGAAACAAAGGCTAGATTGCCTTAACAGAAACACACCCTGCATTTGAAAAAAGAGCACTCTTCTACTCTACTGTGTTTCCTATGGTGTCCGAACAGTGAGCTTGCTCACAACAAAAGAACTGTGCTTCCTACACACACGGGCCATATCTAGTTCAACTCTGCTTAGGAAACTGACAAGAACAGTAGCTCCTCCTCAGTCCAATACACTGTACTTGCTGGGAACAAACGCGAGTGCTATTTGCACTGTGTATGGAAATGGGAGCACAATAGTGACTCTTCTTACCAGAAAACAACTCTTGCTGGTAGGACCAAAAACTGCATGTGATTCAACTCCTTTTAGAACTGGGAAACAAACGATAGCTCGCCTTACAAGAAACACACTCTGCTTCTGAGAAAAGAGCACTCATCTACTCTACTGTGTTTCCTATATGGCCAGAACAGTGAGCTTGCTCAGAAAAAAAGAACTGTGCTGCCTACACACATGGGCCCTATCTAGTTCAATTCTGCTTAGGAAACTGACAAGATCAATAGATCCACTTCAGTCCAATACACTGTACATGCTGGCAACAGACGCCAGTGCTATTTGTCCTGTGTGTGACAATGGGAGCACAATAGTGACTCTTCTTACTAGAAAACAACTCTTGCTCGTAGGACCAAAAACTGCATGTGATTCAACTCCATTTAGGACTGGGAAACAAGCGCTAGCTCGCCGTACAAGAAACATACTCTGCTTTAGAGAAAAGAGCACTCTTCTACTCTACTGTGTTTCCTATAGGGCCAGAACAGTGAGTTTGCTCAGAACAAAAGAACTGTGCTTCCTAAACACACGGGCCTTATCTAGTTCAACTCTGCATAGGAACCTGACAAGAACAGTAGCTCCTCTTCAGTCCAACACTGTACTTGCCGGGAACAGACGCGAGTGCTATTTGCACTGTGTATGGCAATGGGAGCTCAATAGTGACATTCCTTACCAGAAAACAACTCTTGTACGTAGGACCAGAAACTGCATGTGTTTCAACTCCATTTAGGACTGGGAAACAAACGCTAGCTCGCCTTACAAGAAACACACTCTGCTTTAGAGAAAAGAGCACTCTTCTTCTCTACTGTGTCTCATATTGGGTCCCAACAGTGAGCTTGCTCAGAACAAAAGAACTGTGCTTCCTACACACACGGGCAATATCTAGTTCAACTCTGCTTAGGAAACTGACAAGAACAGTAGCTCCTCTTCAGTCCAATACACTGTACTTGCTGGCAACAGACGCTAGTGCTATTTGTACTGCGTATGGCAATGGGAGCGCAATAGTGACTTTCCTTACCAGAAAACAACTCTTGCTCCTGGGACCAACAACTGCATGTGATTCAACTCCATTTAGGACTGGGAAACAAACGCTAGCTCGCCTTACAAGAAACACACTCTGCTTTTGAGAAAAGAGCACTCTTCTACTCCACTGTGTTTCCTACAGGGCCAGAACAGTGAGCTTGCTCAGAAAAAAAGAACTGTGCTTCCTACACACACGGGTCATATCTACTTCAACTCTCCTTAGGAAACTGACAAGAACAGTAGATCCTCTTCAGTCCAATACACTGTACTTCCTGGGATCAGATGCCAGTGCTATTTGCCCTGTGTATGACAATGGGAGAGCAATAGTGACTCTTCTTAGCAGAAAAAACTCTTCCTCGTAGGACCAGAAACTTCATGTGATTCAACTCCATTTAGGACTGGGAAACAAACGCTAGCTCGCCTTACAAGAAACACACTCTGCTTTTGAGAAAAGGGCACTCTTCTACTCTACTGTGTTTCCTATGGGGTCTGAACAGTGAGCTTGCTCAGAACAAAAGAACTGTGCTTCCTACACACACGGCCATATCTAGTTCAATTCTGCTTAGGAAACTGACAAGAACAGTAGATCCACTTCAGTCAAATACACTGTACATGCTGGGAACAGACGCCACTGCTATTTGCCCTGTGTATGACAATGGGAGCGCAATAGTGACTATTCTTACCAGAAAACAACTCTTGCTCATAGGACCAGAAACTGCATGGGATTCAACTCAATTTAGGACTGGGAAACAAACACTAGCTCGCCTTACAAGAAACACACTCTGCTTTTGAGAAAAGAGCACTCTTCTACTCTACTGTGTTTCCTATGGGGTCTGAACAGTAAGCTTTCTCAGAACAAAAGAACTGTGCTTCCTACACACACGGGCCATATCTAGTTCAACTCTGCTTAGGAAACTGACAAGAACAGTAGATCCTCTTCAGTCCAATACCCTGTACATGCTGGGAACAGACACGAGTGCTATTTGCACTATGTATGACAATGTGAGCGCAATAGTGACTCTTCTTACCAGAAAACTAGTCTTGCTCATAGAACCAGAAACTGCATGTGATTCAACGCCATTTAGGACTGGGAACCAAACGCTAGCTCGCCTTACAAGAAACACACTCTGCTTTTGAGAAAAGAGCACTCTTCTACTCTACTGTGTTTCCTATAGGGCCAGAACAGTGAGCTTGCTCAGAACAACTGAACGGTGCTTCCTACACACTGACCATATCTAGTTCAACTCTGCTTAGGAACCTGACAAGAACAGTAGATCCTCTTCACTCCAATACACTGTACATGCTGGGAACAGACGCCATTGCTATTTGCCCTGTGTATGACAATGGGAGCGCAATAGTGAGTCCTCTTACCAGAAAAAAACTCTTGCTCGTAGGACCCGAAACTGCATGTGATTCAACTCCATTTAGGAATGGAAAAAAACACTAGCTCTCTTTACAAGAAACACACTCTGCTTTTGACAAAAGAGCACTCTTCTACTCTACTGTGTTTCCTATGTGGTCCGAACAGTGATCTTGCTCAGAACAAAAGAACTGTGCTTCCTACACACACGGGCCATATCTAGTTGAATTCTGCTTAGAAAACTGACAAGAACAGTAGATCCTCTTCAGTCCAATACACTGTACTTGCTGGGAACAGACGCCAGTTTTATTTGCCCTGTATATGACAATGGGAGCACAATAGTGACTCTTCTTACCAGAAAACAGCTCTTGCTTGTAGTACCAGAAACTGCATATGATTCAATTCCATTTAGGACTGGGAAACAAATGCTAGCTAGCCTTACAAGAAACACACTCTGCTTTTGAGAAAAGAGCCCTCTTCTACTTTCCTGTGTTTCCTATAGGGCCAGAACAGTGAGCTTGCTCAGAACAAAAGAACTGTGCTGACTACACACACGGGCGATATCTATTTCAATTCTGCTTAAGTAACTGACAAGAACAGTAGATCCTCTTCAGTCCAATACACTGTATTTGCTGGGAACAGACGCCAGTAATATTTGCCCTATGTATGACAATGGGAGCGCAATAGTGAATCTTCTTACCAGAAAACAACTCTTGCTCTTAGGACCCGAAACTGCATGTGATTCAACTCCATTTAGGACTGTGAAACAAACGCTAGCTCGCCTTAAAAGAAACACAATCTGCTTTTGAGAAAAGAGCACTCTTCTACTCTACTGTGCTTTTATAGGGCCAGTACACTGAGCTTGCTCAGAACAATGAACTGTGCTGACTACACACACAGGCCATATCTATTTCAATTCTGCTTAGGAAACTGACAAGAACAGTAGATCCTCTTCAGTCCAATACACTGTACTTGCTGGGAACAGAAGCCAGTGCCATTTGCCCTGTGTATGACAATGGGAGCACAATAGTGACTCTTCTTACAAAAAAACAACTCTTGCTATTAGGACCACAAACTGCATGTGATTCAACTCCATTTCTGACTGGGAAACAAACGCTAGCTCGCCTTACAAGAAAAACACTCTGCTTTTGAGAAAAGAGCACTCTTCTACTCTAATGTGTTTCCTATAGGGCCAGAACAGTGAGCTTGCTCAGAACAAAAAAAGTGTGCTTCCTACACACACGGACCATATCTAGTTCAACTCTGCTTAGGAACATGACAAGAACAATAGATCCTCCTCAGTCCAATACACTGTACATGCTGGGAACAGACACCATTGCTATTTGCCCTGTGCATGACAATGGGAGCACAACAGTGACTCTTCTTTCCAGAAAACAACTCTTGCTCGTAGGACCAGAAACTGCATGGCATTCAACTCCATTTCTGACTGGGAAACAAACACTAGCTCGCCTTACAAGAAACACACTCTGCTTTTGAGAAAAGAGGACTCTTCTACTCTACTGTGTTTCCTATAGGGCCAGAACAGTGAGCTTGCTCAGAACATAAAAACTGTGCTTCCTAGACACACGGGCCATATCTAGTTCAACTCTGCTTAGGAAACTGACAAGAACAGTAGCTTTTCTTCAGTCCGATACACTGTACTTGCTGGGATCAGACACGAGTGCTATTGCACTGTGTATGGCAATGGGAGCACAATAGTGACTTTCCTTACCAGAAAACAACTCTTGCTCGTAGGACCAGAAACTGCATGGGATTGAACTCCATTTAGGACTGGGAAAAAATACACTTGCTTGCCTTACAAGAAACACACTCTGCTTTTGAGAAAAGAGTACTCTTCTACTCTACTGTGTTTCCTATAGGGCCAGAACAGTGAGCTTGCTCAGAACATAATAACTGTGCTTCCTACACACACGGGCCATATCTAGTTCAACTCTGCTTAGGAACCTGACAAGAACAGTAGATCCTCTTCAGTCCAATACACTGTACTTGGTGGGAACAGACTCCAGTGCTATGTGTCCTGTGTATGGCAATGGCAGCGCAATAGTGACTATTCATACCATAAAACAACTCTTGCTCATAGGACCAGAATCTTCATGTGATTAAACTCCATTTAGGACTGGGAAACAAACACTAGCTCGCCTTACAAGAAAGACTCTCTGATTTTGACAAAAGAGCACTCTTCTACTCTACTGTGTTTCCTATGGGGTCCAAACAGTGAGCTTGCTCAGAACAAAAGAACTGTGCTTCCTACACACACGGCCATATCTAGTTCAACTCTGCTTAGGAACCTGACAAGAACAGTAGGTCCTCCTCAGTCCAATACACTGTACATGCTGGGAACAGACACCATTGCTATTTGCCCTGTGCATGACAATGGGAGCACAATAGTGACTCTTCTTACCAGAAAACAACTCTTGCTCGTAGGACCAGAAACTGCATGGCATTCAACTCCATTTCTGACTGGGAAACAAACACTAGCTCGCCTTACAAGAAACACACCCTGCTTTTGAGAAAAGAGCACTCTTCTACTCTACTGTGTTTCCTAATTGTTTCGAACAGTGAGCTTGCTCAGAACAAAAGAACTGTGCTTTGTACACACACGGTCCATATCTAGTTCAACTCTGCTTAGGAAACTGACAAGAACAGTAGCTCCTCTTCAGTCCAATACACGGTACTTGCTGGAAGCAGACGCGTGTGGTATTTGCACAGTGTATGGCAATGGAAGCGCAATAGTGACTTTCCTTACCAGAAAAAAACTCTTGCTCGTAGGTCCAGAAACTGCATGGGATTCAACTCCATTTCTGACTGGGAAACAAACACTAGCACGCCTTACAAGAAACACACTCTGCTTTTGAAAAAAGAGCGCTCTTCTACTCTACAGTATTTCCTATGGGGTCCGAACAGTGAGCTTGCTCAGAAAAAAAGAACTGTGCTTCCTACACACACGGGCCATATCAAGTTCAACTCTGCTTAGGAAACTGACAAGAAAAGAGCTCCTCATCAGTCCAATACACTGTACTCACTGTGAACAGACGCGAGTGCTATTTGCACTGTGTATGGCAATGGGAGCACAATAGTGACTTTCCTTACCAGAAAACAACTCTTGCTCGTAGGACCAAAAACTGCATGTGATTCAACTCCATTTAGGACTGGGAAACAAACGCTAGCTCGCCTTACAAGAAACACACTCTGCTTTTGAGAAAAGAGCACTCTTCTACTCTACTGTGCTTTTTATAGGGCCAGTACAGTGAGCTTGCTCAGAACAATGAACTGTGCTGACTACACACACAGGCCATATCTATTTCAATTCTGCTTAGGAAAATGAAAGAACAGTAGATCCTCTTCAGTCCAATACACTGTACTTGCTGGGAACAGACGCCAGTGCTATTTGCCCTGTGTATGACAATGGGAGCACAATAGTGACTCTTCTTACAAGAAAACAACTCTTGCTCATAGGACCACAAACTGCATGTGATTCAAGTCCATTTCTGACTGGGAAACAAACGCTAGCTCGCCTTACAAGAAACACCCTCTGCTTTAGAGAAAAGAGCACTCTTCTACTCTACTGTGTTTCCTATAGGGCCAGAACAGTGAGCTTGCTCAGAACAAAAGAACTGTGCTTCCTATACACAGACCATATCTAGTTCAACTCTGCTTAGGAACCTGACAAGAACAGTAGATCCTCTTCACTCCAATACACTGTACTCGCTGTGAACAGACGCGAGTGCTATTTGCACTGTGTATGGCAATGGGAGCGCAATAGTGACTTTCCTTACCAGAAAACAACTCTTGCTCATAGGACCGAAAACTGCATGTGATTCAACTCCATTTATAACTGGGAAATAAACGCTAGCTCGCCTTACAAGAAACACACTCTGCTTTTGAGAAAAGATCACTCTTCTACTCTACTGTGTTTCCTATGGGGTCCAAACAGTGAGCTTGCTCAGAACAAAAGAACTGTGCTTCCTACACACACGCCCATATCTAGTTCAATTCTGCTTAGGAAACTGACAAGAACAGAAGCTCCTCTTCAGTCCAATACACTGTACTTGCTGGGAACAGACTCGTGTGCTATTTGCACTGTGTATGGCAATGTGAGCGCAATAGTGACTCCTCTTATCAGAAAAAAACTCTTGCTCGTAGGACCAGAAACTGCATGGGATTCAACTCCATTTCTGTATGGGAAACAAACACTAGCTTTCCTTACAAGAAACACACTCTGCTTTTGAGAAAAGAGCACTCTTCTACTCTACTGTGTTTCCTACGGGGTCTGAACAGCGAGTTTGCTCAGAACAAAGGAACTGTGCTTCCTACACACACAGGCCATATCTAATTCAACTCTGCTTAGGAAACTGACAAGAACAGTAGCTCCTCTTCAGTCCAATACACTGTACTTGCTGGCAACAGACGCTAGTGCTATTTGTACTGCGTATGGCAATGGGAGAGCAATAGTGACTTTCCTTACCAGAAAACAACTCTTGCTCCTGGGACCAACAACTGCATGAGATTCAACTCCATTTGGGACTGGGAAACAAACGGTAGCTCGCCTTACAAGAAACACTCTCTGCTTTTGAGAAAAGAGTACTCTTCTACTGTTCTGTGTTTCCTATAGGGCCAGAACAGTGAGCTTGCTCAGAACAAAAGAACTGTGCTTCCTACACATACGGCCATATCTAGTTCAATTCTACTTAGGAAACTGACAATAACAGTAGATCCTCTTCAGTCCAATACACTGTACATGCTGGGAACAGACGCCAGTGCTATTTGCCCTATGTATGACAAAGGGAGCGCAATAGTGACTCTTCTTACCAGAAAACAACTCTTGCTCATAGGACCGAAAACTGCATGTGATTCAACACCATTTAGGACTGGGAAACAAGTGGTAGCTCGCCTTACAAGAAACACACTCTGCTTTTGAGGAAAGAGCACTCTTCTACTCTAATGTGTTTCTTATAGGGCCAGAACAGTGAGCTTGCTCAGAAAAAAAGAACTGTGCTTCCTACACAGACGGGCTATATCTAGTTCAACTCTGCTTAGGAAACTGACAAGAACAGATGATCCTGTTCAGTCAAATACACTGTACATGCTGGGAACAGTCGCCAGTGCTATTTGTCCTGTGTATGACAATGGGAGCGCAACAGTTACTCTTCTTACAAGAAAACAACTCTTGCTCGAAAAACCAGAAACTGCATGTGATTCAACTCCATTTAGGACTGGCAAAAAAAAAAGCTAGGTCGCCTTACAAGAAACACACTCTGCTTTTGAAAAAAGAGCACTCTTCTACTCTACTGTGTTTCCTATTGGGTCCGAACAGTGAGCTTGCTCAGAACAAAAGAACTGTGCTTCCTACACACGGGCCATATCTAGTTCAACTCTGCTTAGGTAACTGACAAGAACAGTAGCTCTTCTTCAGTCCAATACACTGTACTTGCTGGCAACAGCCGCGAGTGCTATTTGTACTGTTTATGGCAATGGGAGCGCAATAGAGACTTTCCTTACCAGAAAACAACTCTTGCTCGTGACACCAACAACTGCATGTGATTCAACTCCATTTAGGACTGGGAAACAAACGCTAGCTCTCCTTACAAAAAACACACTCTGCTTTTGAGAAAAGAGCAGTCTTCTACTCTACTGTGTTTCCTATAGGGCCAGAACAGTGAGCTTGCTCAGAACAAAAGAACTGTGCTTCCTACACACACGGGCCATATCTAGTTCAACTCTCCTTAGGAAACTGACAAGAACAGTAGATCCTCTTCAGTCCAATACACTGTATATGCTGGGAACAGACGCCAGTGCTATTTGCCCTGTGTATGTCAATGGGAGCGCAATAGTGACTCTTTTTACCAGAAAACAACTCTTGCTCGAAGGACCAGAAACTGCATGTGATTCAACTCCATTTAGGACTGTGAAACAAATGCCAGCTCGCCTTACAAGAAACACACTCTGCTTTTGAAAAAAGAGCACTCTTCTACTCTACTGTGTTTCCTATGAAGTCTGAACAGTGAGCTTGCTCTGAACAAAAGAACTGTGCTTCCTACACATACGGCCATATCTAGTTCAATTCTACTTAGGAAACTGACAATAACAGTAGATCCTCTTCAGTCTAATACACTGTACATGCTGAGAACAGACGCCAGTGCTATTTGCCCTATGTATGACAAAGGGAGCGCAATAGTGACTCTTCTTACCAGAAAACGACTCTTGCTCGTAGGACCAGAAACTGCATGTGATTCAACTCCATTTAGGACTGGGAAACAAACGCTAGCTGGCCTTACAAGAAACACACTCTGCTTTTGAGAAAAGAGCACTCTTCTACTCTACTGTGTTTCCTATGGGGTTTGAACAGTGAGCTTGCTCAGAACAAAAGAACTGTGCTTCTTACACACATGGGCTATATCTAGTTCAACTCTGCTTAGGAAACTGACAAGAACAAAAGATCCTCTTCAGTCCAATACAGTGTACAGGCTGGGAACAGACGCCAGTGCTATTTGCCCTGTGTATGAAAATGGGAGCACAATAGTGACTCTTCTTACCAAAAAACAACTCTTGCTCTTAGGACCAGAAACTGCATGTGATTCAACACCATTTAGGACTGGGAAACAAACGCTAGCTCGCCTTACAAAAAACACGCTCTGCTTTTGAGAAAAGAGCACTCTTCTACTCTAAACTGTTTCCTATGGGGTCCGAACAGTGAGCTTGCTCAGAACAAAAGAACTGTGCTTTCTACACACACGGACCATATGTAGTTCAACTCTGCTTAGGAACCTGACAAAAACAGTAGCTCCTCTTCAGTCCAACACTGTACTTGCAGGGAACAGATGCGAGTGCTTTTTGCACTGTGTATGGCAATGGGCGCGCAATAGTGACTTTCCTTACCAGAAAACAAATCTTGTGCGTAGGACCAGAAACTGCATGTGATTCAACTCCATTTAGGACTAGGAAACAAACGCTAGCTTGCCCTACAAGAAACACACTCTGCTTTAGAGAAAAGAGCACTCTTCTACTCTACTGTGTTTCCTATAGGGCCAGAACAGTGAGCTTGCTCAGAACATAAGAACTGAGCTTCCTACGCACACGGGCCATATCTAGTTCAACTCTGCTTAGGAAACTGACAAGAACAGTAGCTCCTCTTTAGTCCGATACACTGTACTTGCTGGGAACAGACGCCAGGGCTATTTGCACTGTGTATGTCAATGGGAGCACAATAGTGACTTTCCTTACCAGAAAACAACTCTTGCTCATAGGACCAGTATCTGCATGTGATTCAACTCCATTTAAGACTGGAAAACAAATGCTACCTCGCCTTACATGAAACACACTCTGCTTTTGAGAAAAGAGCACTCTTCTACTCTACTGTGTTTCCTATAGGGCCAGAACGGTGAGCTTGCTCAGAACAAAAGAACTGTGCTTCCTACACACATGGGCCATATCTAGTTCACCTCTGCTTAGGAACCTGACAAGAACAGTAGCTCGTCTTCAGTCCAACACTGTACTTGCTTTGAACAGACGCGAGTGCTATTTGCACTGTGAATGGCAATGGGAGCGCAATAGTGACTTTCCTTACCAGAAAAAAAATCTTGTTTGTAGAACCAGAAACTGCATGTGATTCAATTGCATTTAGGACTAGGAAACAAACACTAGCTTGCCTTACAAGAAACACACTCGGCTTTTGAGAAAAGAGCACTCTTCTACTCTACTGTGTTTCCTATGGGGTCCGAACAATGAGCTTGCTTAGAACAAAAGAACTGTGGTTCCTACACACATGGGCCATATCTAGTTCACCTCTGCTTACGAAACTGAAAAAAACAGTAGATCCTATTCAGTCCAATACACTGTACTTGCTGGGAACAGATGCGAGTGCTATTTGCCCTGTGTATGGCAATGGGAGCACAATTATGACTCGTCTTACCAGAAAACAACTCTTGCTCGTAGGAAAAAAACTGCATGTGACTCAACTCCATTTAGGACTGGGAAACAAAATCTAGTTCGCCTTACAAGAAACACACTCTGCTTTTGAGAAAAGAGCACTCTTCTACTCTACTGTGTTTCCCATAGGGCCAGAACGGTGAGCTTTCTCAGAACAAAAAACTGTGCTTCCTACACACAAGCGCCATATCTAGTTCAACTCTGCTTAGGAAACTGACAATAACAGTAGATCCTCTTCAGTCTAATACACTGTACCTGCTGGCATCAGACGCGAGTGCTATTTGCACTGTGTATGGCAATGGGAGCACAATAGTGACTTTCCTTACCAGAAAACAACTCTTGTTCGTAGGACCAGAAACTGCATGGGATTCAACTCCATTTAGGACTGGGAAAAAAACGCTAGCTTGCCTTACAAGAAACACACTCTGCTTTTGAGAAAAGAGCACTCTTCTACTCTACTGTGTTTCCTATAGGGCCAGAACAGTGAGCTTGCTCAGAACAAAATAACTATGCTTCCTACACACACGGGCCATATCTAGTTCAACTCTGCTTAGGAACCTGACAAGAACAGTAGATCCCCTTTAGTCCAAAACACTGTACTTGCTGGGAACAGACGCCAGTGCTATTTGTCCTGTGTATGGCAATGGCAGCGCAATAGTGACTTTCCTTACCAGAAAACAACTCTTGCTCATAGTACCAGACACTTCATGGAATTCAACTCCATTTAGGACTGGGAAACAAACGCTAGCTCGCCTTACAAGAAACACACTCTGCTTTAGAGAAAGGAGCACTCTTCTAGTCTACTGTGTTTCCTATAGGGCCAGAACAGTGAGCTTGCTCAGAACATAATAACTGTTCTTCCTACACACACGGGCCATATCTAGTTCAACTCTGCTTAGGAACCTGACAAGAACAGTAGATCCCCTTTATTCCAATACACTGTACTTGCTGCTAACAGACGCCAGTGCTATTTGTCCTGTGTATGGCAATGGCAGCGCAATAGTGACTATTCTTACCATAAAACAACTCTTGCTCGTAGGACCAGAAACTGCGTGTTTTTCAACTATATTGAGGAATGGGAAACAAATGCTAGCTCGCCTTACAAGAAACACACTCTGCTTTAGAGAAAAGAGCACTCTTCTACTCTACTGTGTTTCCTAGGGGGTCCAAACAGTGAGCTTGCTCAGAACAAAAAAAATTGTGCTTCCTACACACACGGCCATATCTAGTTCAAGTCTGCTCAGGAACCTGACAAGAACAGTAGATCCTCTTCAGTCCAATACACTGTACTTGCTGGCAACAGACGCCAATGCTCTTTGTCCTGTGTATGGCAATGGCAGCGCAATAGTGACTTTCCTTACCAGAAAAAAACTCTTGCTCATAGTACCAGAAACTGCATGCGGTTCATCCTCATTTAGGACTGGGAAACAAACGCTAGCTCGCCTTACAAGAAACACACTCTGCTTTTGAGAAAAGAGCACTCTTCTACTCTACTGTACTTTTTATAGGGCCAGTACAGTGAGCTTGCTGAGAACAATGAACTGTGCTGACTACACACACAGACCATATCTATTTCAATTCTGCTTAGGAAACTGACAAGAACAGTAGATCCTCCTCAGTCCAATACACTGTACTCGCTGTGAACAGACGCGAGTGCTATTTGCACTGTGTATGGCAATGGGAGCGCAATAGCCTATCCTTACCAGAAAACAACTCTTGCTCATAGGACCGAAAACTGCATGTGATTCAACTCCATTTAGAACTGGGAAATAAACGCTAGCTCGACTTACAAGAAACACACTCTGCTTTTGAGAAAAGAGCACTCTTCTACTTTCCTGTGTTTCCTATAGGGCCAGAACAGTGAGCTTGCTCAGAACAAAAGAACTGTGCTGACTAGACACACGGGCCATATCTATTTCAATTCTGCTTAGGTAACTGACAAGAACAGTAGATCCTCTTCAGTCCAATACACTGTACTTGCTGGGAAAAGACGCCAGTGATATTTGCCCTGTGTATGACAATGGGAGCGCAATAGTGAATCTTTTTACCAGAAAACAACTCTTGCTCTTAGGACCCGAAACTGCATGTGATTCAACTCCATTTAGGACTGTGAAACAAACGCTAGCTCGCCTTACAAAAAACACAATCTGCTTTTGAGAAAAGAGCACTCTTCTACTCTATTGTGTTTCCTATGGGGTCCGAACAGTGAGCTTGCTCATAACAAAAGAACTGTGGTTCCCACACACACGGGCAATATCTAGTTCAACTCTGCTTAGGAAACTGACAAGAACAGTAGATCCTCTTCAGTCTAATACACTGTACTTGCTGGGAACAGACGTCAGTGCTATTTGCCCTGTGTATGACAATGGGAGCACAATAGTGACTCTTCTTACAAGAAAACAACTCTTGCTCATAGGACCACAAACTGCATGTGATTCAACTCCATTTCTTACTGGGAAACAAACGCTAGCTCGCCTTACAAGAAAAACACTCTGCTTTTGAGAAAAGAGCACTCTTCTACTCTACTGTGTTTCCTATAGGGCCAGAACAGTGGGCTTGCTCAGAACAAAAAAACTGTGCTTCCTACACACACGGACGATATCTAGTTAAACTCGGTTTAGGAACCAGAAAAGAACAGTAGATCCTCCCCAGTCCAATACACTGTACATGCTGGGAACAGACACCATTGCAATTTGCCCTGTGCATGACAATGGGAGCACAATAGTGACTCTTCTTACCAGAAAACAACTCTTGCTCGTAGGACCAGAAACTGCATGGCTTTCAACTACATTTCTGACTGGGAAACAATCACTAGCTCGCCTTACAAGAAACACACTCTGCTTTTGAGAAAAGAGCACTCTTCTACTCTACTGTGTTTCCTAATTGTTCCGAACAGTGAACTTGCTCAGAACAAAAGAACTGTGCTTCCTACACACACGGGCCATATCTAGTTCAACTCTGCTTAGGAAACTGACAAGAAAAGAGCTCCTCGTCAATCCAATACACTGTACTCGCTGTGAAGAGACACGAGTGCTATTTGCACTGTGTATGGCAATGGGAGCACAATAGTGACTTTCCTTACCAGAAAACAACTCTTGCTCGTAGGACCAAAAACTGCATGTGATTCAACTCCATTTAGGACTGGGAAACAAACGCTAGCTCACCTTACAAGAAACACACTCTGCTTTTGAGAAAAGAGCATTCTTCTACTCTACTGTGCTTTTTATAGGGCCAGTACAGTGAGCTTGCTCAGAACAATGAACTGTGCTGACTACACACACAGTCCATATCTATTTCAATTTTGCTTAGGAAACTGACAAGAACAGTAGATCCTCTTCAGTCCAATACACTGTACTTGCTGGGAACAGAAGCCAGTGCTATTTGCCCTGTGTATGACAATGGGAGCACAATAGTGACTCTTCTTACAAGAAAACAACTCTTGCTCATAGGACCACAAACTGCATGTGATTCAACTCCATTTCTGACTGGGAAACAAACGCTAGCTCGCCTTACAAGAAAAACACTCTGTTTTTGAGAAAAGAGCACTCTTCTACTCTAATGTGTTTCCTATAGGGCCAGAACAGTGAGCTTGCTCAGAACAAAAAAACTGTGCTTCCTACACAAACGGACCATATCTAGTTCAACTCTGCTTAGGAACCTGACAAGAACAGGAGATCCTCCTCAGTCCAATACACTGTACATGCTGGGAACAGACACCATTCCTATTTGCCCTGTGCATGACAATGGGAGCACAATAGTGATTCTTCTTACCAGAAAACAACTCTTGCTCGTAGGACCAGAAACTGCATGGCATTCAACTCCATTTCTGACTGGGAAACAAACACTAGCTCGCCTTACAAGAAGCACACTCTGCTTTTGAGAAAAGAGCACTCTTCTACTCTACTGTGTTTCCTAATTGTTCCGAACAGTGAGCTTGCTCAGAAAAAAAGAACTGTGCTTTGTACACACACGGTCCATATCTAGATCAACTCTGCTTAGGAAACTGACAAGAACAGTAGATCCTCTTCAGTCCAATACACGGTACTTGCTGGAAGCAGACGCGTGTGGTATTTGCACAGTGTATCGCAATGGAAGTGCAAATGTGACTTTCCTTACCAGAAAAAAACTCTTGCTTGTAGGACCGGAAACTGCATGGGATTCAACTCCATTTCTGTCTGGGAAACAAACACTAGCTCGCCTTACAAGAAACACACTCTGCTTTTGAGAAAAGAGCGCCCTTCTAATCTACAGTGTTTCCTATGGGGTCCGAACAGTAAGCTTGCTCAGAACAAAATAACTGTGCTTCCTACACACACGGGCCATATCTAGTTCAACTCTGCTTAGGAAACTGACAAGAAAAGAGCTCCTCGTCAGTCCAATACACTGTACTCACTGTGAACAGACGCGAGTGCTATTTGCACTGTGTATGGCAATGGGAGCACAATAGTGACTTTCCTTACCAGAAAACAACTCTTGCTCGTAGGACCAAAAACTGCATGTGATTCAACTCCATTTAGGACTGGGAATCAAACGCTAGCTCGCCTTACAAGAAACACACTCTGCTTTTGAGAAAAGAGCACTCTTCTACTCTACTGTACTTTTTATAGGGCCAGTACAGTGAGCTTGCTCAGAACAATGAACTGTGCTGACTACACACACAGACCATATCTATTTCAATTCTGCTTAGGAAACTGACAAGAACAGTAGATCCTCCTCAGTCCAATACACTGTACTCGCTGTGAACAGACGCGAGTGCTATTTGCACTGTGTATGGCAATGGGAGCGCAATAGCCTATCCTTACCAGAAAACAACTCTTGCTCATAGGACCGAAAACTGCATGTGATTCAACTCCATTTAGAACTGGGAAATAAACGCTAGCTCGCCTTACAAGAAACACACTCTGCTTTTGAGAAAAGAGCACTCTTCTACTCTACTGTGTTTCCTATGGGGTCCAAACAGTGAGCTTGCTCAGAACAAAAGAACTGCGCTTCCTACACACACGGCCATATCTAGTTCAATTCTGCTTAGGAAACTGACAAGAACAGTAGCTCCTCTTCATTCCAATACACTGTACTTGCTGGGAACAAACGCATGTGCTATTTGCACTTTGTATGGCAATGGGAGCGCAATAGTGACTCTTCTTATCAGAAAACAACTCTTGCTCGTAGGACCAGAAACTGCATGGGATTCAACTCCATTTCTGTCTGGGAAACAAACACTAGCTTTCCTTACAAGAAACACACTCTGCTTTTGAGAAAAGAGCACTCTTCTACTCTACTGTGTTTCCTATGGGGTCTGAACAGTGAGCTTGCTCAGAACAAAAGAACTGTGCTTCCTACACACACGGGCCATATCTAATTCAACTCTGCTTAGGAAAGTGACAAGAACAGTAGCTCCTCTTCAGTCCAATACACTGTACTTGCTGGGAACAGACGCGAGTGCTATTTGCACTGTGTTTGGCAATGGGAGTGCAATAGTGACTTTCCTTACCAGAAAACAACTCTTGCTCGTAGGACCAAAAACTGCATGTGATTCAACTCCATTTAGGACTGAGAAACAAACGCTAGCTCGCCTTACAAGAAACACACTCTGCTTTTGAGAAAAGAGCACTCTTCTACTCTACTGTGTTTCCTATAGGGCCAGAACAGTGAGCTTGCTCAGAACAACTGAACGGTGCTTCCTACACACGGACCATATCTAGTTCAACTCTGCTTAGGAACCTGACAAGAACAGTAGATCCTCTTCACTCCAATACACTGTACATGCTGGGAACATATGCCATTGCTATTTGCCCTGTGTATGACAATGGGAGCGCAATAGTGACTCCTCTTACCAGAAAAATCTCTTGCTCGTAGGACCCGAAACTGCATGTGATTCAACTCCATTTAGGACTGGGGAAAAAACACTAGCTTGCTTTACAAGAAACACACTCTGCTTTTGAGAAAAGAGCACTCTTCTACTCTACTGTGTTTCCTATGGGGTCCGAACAGTGATCTTGCTCAGAACAAAAGAACTGTGCTTCCTACACACACGGGCCATATCTAGTTGAATTCTGCTTTGAAAACTGACAAGAACAGTAGATCCTCTTCAGTCCAATACACTGTACTTGCTGGGAACAGACGCCAGTTTTATTTGCCCTGTATATGACAATGGGAGCACAATAGTGACTCTTCTTACCAGAAAACAGCTCTTGCTTGTAGCACCAGAAACTGCATGTGATTCAATTCCATTTAGGACTGGGAAACAAATGCTAGCTAGCCTTACAAGAAACACACTCTGCTTTTGAGAAAAGAGCACTCTTCTACTTTCCTGTGTTTAATATAGGGCCAGAACAGTGAGCTTGCTCAGAACAAAGAACTGTGCTGACTACACACACGGGCCATATCTATTTCAATTCTGCTTAGGTAACTGACAAGAACAGTAGATCCTCTTCAGTCCAATACACTGTACTTGCTGGGAACAGACGCCAGTGATATTTGCCCTGTGTATGACAAGGGAGCACAATAGTGAATCTTCTTACCAGAAAACAACTCTTGCTCTTAGGACCCGAAACTGCATGTGATTCAACTCCATTTAGGACTGTGAAACAAACGCTAGCTCGCCTTACAAGAAACACAATCTGCTTTTGAGAAAAGAGCACTCTTCTACTCTATTGTGTTTTCTATGGGGTCCGAACAGTGAGCTTGCTCAGAACAAAAGAACTGTGGTTCCCACAAAGGGGCCATGTCTAGTTCAACTCTGCTTAGGAAACTGACGAGAACAGTAGCTCCTCTTCAGTCCAATACACTGTACTTGCTGGGAACAGACGCTAGTGCTATTTGCACTGTGTATGGCAATCGGAGCTCAATAGTGACTCTTTTGCCAGAAAACAACTCTTGCTCGTAGGACTAGATACTGCATGGGATTCAACTACATTTAGGTCTGGGAAACAAACGCTAGCTCGCCTTACAAGAAACACACTCTGCTTTTGAGAAAAGAGCACTCTTCTACTCTACTGTGCTTTTTATAGGGCCAGTACAGTGAGCTTGCTCAGAACAATGAACTGTGCTGACTACACACACAGGCCATATCTACTTCAATTCTGCTGAGGAAACTGAAAGAACAGTAGATCCTCTTCAGTCCAATACACTGTACTTGCTGGGAACAGACGCCAGTGCTATTTGTCCTGCATATGACAATGGGAGCACAATAATGACTCTTCTTACAAGAAAACAACTCTTGCTCATAGGACCACAAACTGCATGTGATTCAACGCCATTTAGGACTGGGAAACAAACGCTAGCTCGCCTTACAAGAAACACCCACTGCTTTAGAGAAAAGAGCACTCTTCTACTCTACTGTGTTTCCTATAGGGCCAGAACAGTGAGCTTGCTCAGAACAAAAGAACTGTGCTTCCTACACACAGACCATATCTAGTTCAACTCTGCTTAGGAACCTGACAAGAACAGTAGATCCTATTCAGTCCAATACACTGTACTCGCTGTGAACAGACGCGAGTGCTATTTGCACTGTGTATGGCAATGGGAGCGCAATAGTGACTTTCCTTACCAGAAAAAAACTCTTGCTCATAGGACCGAAAACTGCATGTGATTCAACTCCATTTAGAACTGGGAAATAAACGCTACCTCGCCTTACAAGAAACACACTCTGCTTTTGAGAAAAGATCACTCTTCTACTCTACTGTGTTTCCTATGGGGTCCAAACAGTGAGCTTGCTCAGAACAAAAGAACTGGGCTTCCTACACACACGGCCATATCTAGTTCAATTCTGCTTAGGAAACTGACAACAACAGAAGCTCCTCTTCAGTCCAATACACTGTACTTGCTGGGAACAGACTCGTGTGCTATTTGCACTGTGTATGGCAATGGGAGGGCAATACTGACTCTTCTTATCAGAAAAAAACTCTTGCTCGTAGGACCAGAAACTGCATGGGATTCAACTCCATTTCTGTCTGGGAAACAAACACTAGCTTTCCTTACAAGAAACACACTCTGCTTTTGAGAAAAGAGCACTCTTCTACTCTACTGTGTTTCCTATGGGGTCTGAACAGTGAGTTTGCTCAGAACAAAAGAACTGTGCTTCTTACATACACAGGGCATATCTAATTCAACTCTGCTTAGGAAACTGACAAGAACAGTAGCTCCTCTTCAGTCCAATACACTATACTTGCTGGGAACAGACGCGAGTGCTATTTGCACTGTGTATGGCAATGGGAGCACAATAGTGACTTTCCTTACCATAAAACAACTCTTGCTCGTAGGACCAAAAACTGCATGTGATTCAACTCCATTTAGGACTGAGAAACAAACGCTAGCTCGCCTTACATGTAACATACTCTGCTTTTGAGGAAAGAGCACTCTTCTACTCTACTGTGTTTTCTATGGGGTCCAAACAGTGAGCTTGCTCAGAACCAAAGAACTGTGCTTCCTACACACACCTACCATATCTAGTTAAACTCTGCTTATTAACCTGACAAGAAGAGTAGATCCTCTTCAGTCCAATAAACTATACATGCTGGAAACAGACGCCAGTGCTATTTGCCCTGTATATGACAATGGGAGCGCAATAGTGACTCTTCTTACCAGAAAACAATTCTTGCTCGTAGGACAAGAAACTGCATGTGATTCAACTCCATTTAGGACTGGGAAAAAAACACTAGCTCGCTTTACAAGAAACACACTCTGCTTTTGAGAAAAGAGCACTCTTGTCTTTACTGTGTTTCCTATGGGGTCCGAACAGTGATCTTGCTCAGAACAAATGAACTGTGCTTCCTACACACTCTGGCCATACCTAGTTCAACTCTTTTTAGGAAAGTGACAAGAACAGTAGCTCCTCTTGAGTCCAATACACTGTATTGCTGAGAACAGACGCGAGTGCTATTTGTAATGTGTATGGCAACGGGTGCGGAATAGTGACTCTTCTTACCAGAAAACTACTCTTGCTCCTAGGACCAGAAACTGCATGTGTATTTCAACTCCATTTAGGACTGGGAAACAAAGGCTAGATTGCCTTAAAAGAAACACACCCTGCATTTGAAAAAAGAGCACTCTTCTTCTCTACTGTGTTTCCTATGGTGTCCGAACAGTGAGCTTGCTCACAACAAAAGAACTGTGCTTCCTACACACACGGGCCATATCTAGTTCAACTCTGCTTAGGAAACTGACAAGAACAGTAGCTCCTCCTCAGTCCAATACACTGTACTTGCTGGGAACAAACGCGAGTGCTATTTGCACTGTGTATGGAAATGGGAGCACAATAGTTACTCTTCTTACCAGAAAACAACTCTTGCTGGTAGGACCAAAAACTGCATGTGATTCAACTCCTTTTAGAACTGGGAAACAAACGCTAGCTCGCCTTACAAGAAACACACTCTGCTTCTGAGAAAAGAGCACTCATCTACTCTACTGTGTTTCCTATATGGCCAGAACAGTGAGCTTGCTCAGAACAAAAGAACTGTGCTGCCTACACACACGGGCCCTATCTAGTTCAATTCTGCTTAGGAAACTGACAAGATCAATAGATCCACTTCAGTCCAATACACAGTGCATGCTGGCAACAGACGCCAGTGCTATTTGTCCTGTGTGTGACAATGGGAGCACAATAGTGACTCTTCTTACTAGAAAACAACTCTTGCTCGTAGGACCAAAAACTGCATGTGATTCAACTCCATTTAGGACTGGGAAACAAGCGCTAGCTCGCCGTAAAAGAAACATACTCTGCTTTTGAGAAAAGAGCACTCATCTACTGTACTGTGTTTTCTATGGGGTCCGAACAGTGAGCTTGCTCAGAACAAAAGAACTGTGCTTCCTACACACACGGGCCTTATCTAGTTCAACTCTGCATAGGAACCTGACAAGAACAGTAGCTCCTCTTCAGTCCAACACTGTACTTGCTGGGAACAGACGCGAGTGCTATTTGCACTGTGTATGGCAATGGGAGCTCAATAGTGACATTCCTTACCAGAAAACAACTCTTGTACGTAGGACCAGAAACTGCATGTGTTTCAACTCCATTTAGGACTGGGAAACAAACGCTAGCTCGCCTTACAAGAAACACACTCTGCTTTAGAGAAAAGAGCACTCTTCTTCTCTACTGTGTCTCATATTGGGTCCGAAGAGTGAGCTTGCTCAGAACAAAAGAACTGTGCTTCCTACACACACGGGCTATATCTAGTTGAACTCTGCTTAGGAAACTGACAAGAACAGTAGCTCCTCTTCAGTCCAATACACTGTACATGCTGGGAACAGATGCCAGTGCTATTTGCCCTGTGTATGACAATGGGAGCGCAATAGTGACTCTTCTTAGCAGAAAAATCTCTTGCTCGTAGGACCAGAAACTTCATGTGATTCAACTGCATTTAGGACTGGGAAACAAACGCTAGCTCGCCTTACAAGAAACACACTCTGCTTTTGAGAAAAGAGCACTCTTCTACTCTACTGTGTTTCCTACAGGGCCAGAACAGTGAGCTGGCTCAGAAAAAAAGAACTGTGCTTCCTACACACACGGGCCATATCTAGTTCAACTCTCCTTAGGAAACTGACAAGAACAGTAGATCCTCTTCAGTCCAATACACTGTACATGCTGGGAACAGATGCCAGTGCTATTTGCCCTGTGTATGACAATGGGAGCGCAATAGTGACTCTTCTTTGCAGAAAATACTCTTGCTCGTAGGACCAGAAAGTTCATGTGATTCAACTCCATTTAGGACTGGGAAACAAACACTAGCTCGCCTTACAAGAAACACACTCTGCTTTTGAGAAAAGAGCACTCTTCTACTCTACTGTGTTTCCTATGGGGTCTGAACAGTAAGCTTGCTCAGAACAAAAGAACTGTGCTTCCTACACACACGGGCCATATCTAGTTCAACTCTGCTTAGGAAACCGACAAGAACAGTAGATCCTCTTCAGTCCAATACACTGTACATTCTGGGAACAGACAGGAGTGCTATTTGCACTATGTATGACAATGTGAGCGCAATAGTGACTCTTCTTACCTGAAAACTAGTCTTGCTCATAGAACCAGAAACTGCATGTGATTCAACGCCATTTAGGACTGGGAAACAAACGCTAGCTAGCCTTACAAGAAACACACTCTGCTTTTCAGAAAAGATCATTCATCTACTCTACTGTGTTTCCTATAGGGCCAGAACAGTGAGCTTACTCAGAACGAAAGAACTGTGCTTCCTACACACGGCCATATCTATTTCAATTCTGCTTAGCAAACTGACAAGAACAGTAGATCCTCTTCAGTCCAATACACTGTACATGCTGGGAACAGACTCCAGTGCTATTTGCCCTGTGTATGACAAAGGGAGCACAATAGTGACTCTTCTTACCAGAAAACAACTCTTGCTCGTAGGACCAAAAACTGCATGTGATTCAACTCCATTTAGGACTGAGAAACAAACGCTAGCTCGCCTTACAAGAAAGACACTCTGCTTTTGAGAAAAGAGCACTCTTCTTCTCTACTGTGTTTCCTATAGGGCCAGAACAGTGAGCTTGCTCAGAACAACTGAACGGTGCTTCCTACACAATGACCATATCTAGTTCAACTCTGCTTAGGAACCTGACAAGAACAGTAGATCCTCTTCATTCCAATACACTGTACTTGCTAGGAACAGATGCCAGTTTTATTTGCCCTGTATATGACAATGGGAGCACAATAGTGACTCCTCTTACCAGAAAACAGCTCTTGCTTGTAGCACCAGAAACTGCATGTGATTCAATTCCATTTAGGACTGGGAAACAAATGCTAGCTAGCCTTACAAGAAACACACTCTGCTTTTGAGAAAAGAGCACTCTTCTACATTCCTGTGTTTCCTATAGGGCCAGAACAGTGAGCTTGCTCAGAACAAAAGAACTGTGCTGACTACACACACGGGCCATATCTATTTCAATTCTGCTTAAGTAACTGACAAGAACAGTAGATCCTCTTCAGTCCAATACACTGTATTTGCTGGGAACAGACGCCAGTGATATTTGCCCTGTGTATGACAATGGGAGCGCAATAGTGAATCTTCTTACCAGAAAACAACTCTTGCTCTTAGGACCCGAAACTGCATGTGATTCAACTCCATTTAGGACTGTGAAACAAACGCTAGCTCGCCTTACAAGAAACACAATCTGCTTTTGAGAAAAGAGCACTCTTCTACTCTACTGTGCTTTTTATAGGGCAAGTACAGTGAGCTTGCTCAGAACAATGAACTGTGCTGACTACACACACAGGCCATATCTATTTCAATTCTGCTTAGGAAACTGACAAGAACAGTAGATCCTCTTCAGTCCAATACACTGTACTTGCTGGGAACAGACCTCAGTGCTATTTGCCCTGTGTATGACAATGGGAGCACAATAGTGACTCTTCTTACAAAAAAACAACTCTTGCTCATAGGACCACAAACTGCATGTGATTCAACTCCATTTCTGACTGGGAAACAAACGCTAGCTCGCCTTACAAGAAAAACACTCTGCTTTTGAGAAAAGAGCACTCTTCTACTCTAATGTGTTTCCTATAGGGCCAGAACAGTGAGCTTGCTCAGAACAAAAAAAGTGTGCTTCCTACACACACGGACCATATCTAGTTCAACTCTGCTTAGGAACCTGACAAGAACAGTAGATCCTCCTCAGTCCAATACACTGTACATGCTGGGAACAGACACAATTGCTATTTGCCCTGTGCATGACAATGGGAGCACAATAGTGACTCTTCTTATCAGAAAAAAACTCTTGCTCGTAGGACCAGAAACTGCATGGCATTCAACTCCATTTCTGACTGGGAAACAAACACTAGCTCGCCTTACAAGAAACACACTCTGGTTTTGAGAAAAGAGCACTCTTGTACTCTACTGTGTTTCCTATGGGGACTGAACAGTGAGTTTGCTCAGAACAAAAGAACTGTGCTTCCTACACACACGGGCCATATCTAGTTCAACTCTGCTTAGGAAACTGACAAGAACAGTAGCTCCTCTTCAGTCCAATACACTGTACTTGCTGGGAACAGACGCGAGTGCTATTTGCACTGTGTATGGCAATGGGAGCACAATAGTGACTTTCCTTACAAGAAAACAACTCTTGCTCGTAGGACCAAAAACTGCATGTGATTCAACTCCATTTAGGACTGAGAAACAAACGCTAGCTCGCCTTACAAGAAACACACTCTGCTTTTGAGAAAAGAGCACTCTTCTACTCTACTGTGTTTCCTATAGGGCCAGAACAGTGAGCTTGCTCAGAACAACTGAACGGTGCTTCCTACACACGGACCATATCTAGTTCAACTCTGATTAGGAATCTGACAAGAACAGTAGATCCTCTTCACTCCAATACACTGTACATGCTGGGAACAGACGCCATTGCTATTTGCCTGTGTATGACAATGGGAGCGCAATAGTGAGTCCTCTTACCAGAAAAAACTCTTGCTCGTAGGACCCGAAACTGCATGTGATTCAACTCCATTTAGGACTGGGAAACAAACGCTAGCTCGCCTTACAAGTAACATACTCTGCTTTTGAGGAAAGAGCACTCTTCTACTCTACTGTGTTTTCTATGGGGTCCAAACAGTGAGCTTGCTCAGAACCAAAGAACTGTGCTTCCTACACACACGGACCATATCTAGTTAAACTCTGCTTATTAACCTGATAAGAAGAGTAGATCCTCTTCAGTCCAATAAACTATACATGCTGGAAACAGACGCCAGTGCTATTTGCCCTGTATATGACAATGGGAGCACAATAGTGACTCTTCTTACCAGAAAACAACTCTTGCTCGTAGGACAAGAAACTGCATGTGATTCAACTCCATTTAGGACTGGGAAAAAAACACTAGCTCGCTTTACAAGAAACACACTCTGCTTTTGAGAAAAGAGCACTCTTGTCTTTACTGTGTTTCCTATGGGGTCCGAACAGTGATCTTGCTCAGAACAAAAGAACTGTGCTTCCTACACACTCTGGCCATACCTAGTTCAACTCTTTTTAGGAAAGTGACAAGAACAGTAGCTCCTCTTGAGTCCAATACACTGTATTGCTGAGAACAGACGCGAGTGCTATTTGTACTGTGTATGGCAACGGGAGCAGAATAGTGACTCTTCTTACCAGAAAACAACTCTTGCTCCTAGGACCAGAAACTGCATGTGTATTTCAACTCCATTTAGGACTGGGAAACAAAGGCTAGATTGCCTTAAAAGAAACACACAATGCATTTGAAAAAAGAGCACTCTTCTACTCTACTGTGTTTCCTACGGTGTCCGAACAGTGAGCTTGCTCACAACAAAAGAACTGTGCTTCCTACACACACGGACCATATCTAGTTCAACTCTGCTTAGGAAACTGACAAGAACATTAGCTCCTCCTCAGTCCAACACACTGTACTTGCTGGGAACAAACGCGAGTGCTATTTGCACTGTGTATGGAAATGGGAGCACAATAGTTACTCTTCTTACCAGAAAACAACTCTTGCTGGTAGGACCAAAAACTGCATGTGATTCAACTCCTTTTAGAACTGGGAAACAAACGCTAGTTCGCCTTACAAGAAACACACTCTGCTTCTGAGAAAAGAGCACTCATCTACTCTACTGTGTTTCCTATATGGCCAGAACAGTGAGCTTGCTCACAAAAGAAGAACTGTGCTGCCTACACACACGGGCCCTATCTAGTTCAATTCTTCTTAGGAAACTGACAAGATCAATAGATCCACTTCAGTCCAATACACTGTACAGGCTGGCAACAGACGCCAGTGCTATTTGTCCTGTGTGTGACAATGGGAGCACAATAGTGACTCTTCTTACTAGAAAACAACTCTTGCTCGTAGGACCAAAAACTGCATGTTATTCAACTCCATTTAGGACTGGGAAACAAGCGCTAGCTCGCCGTACAAGAAACATACTCTGCTTTTGAGAAAAGAGCACTCATCTACTGTACTGTGTTTTCTATGGGGTCCGAACAGTGAGCTTGCTCAGAACAAAAGAACTGTGCTTCCTACACACACGGGCCTTATCTAGTTCAACTCTGCATAGGAACCTGACAAGAACAGTAGCTCCTCTTCAGTCCAACACTGTACTTGCTGGGAACAGACGCGAGTGCTATTTGCACTGTGTATGGCAATGGGAGCTCAATAGTGACATTCCTTACCAGAAAACAACTCTTGTACGTAGGACCAGAAACTGCATGTGTTTCAACTCCATTTAGGACTGGGAAACAAACGCTAGCTCGCCTTACAAGAAACACACTCTGCTTTAGAGAAAAGAGCACTCTTCTTCTCTACTGTGTCTCATATTGGGTCCCAACAGTGAGCTTGCTCAGAACAAAAGAACTGTGCTTCCTACACACACGGGCAATATCTAGTTCAACTCTGCTTAGGAAACTGACAAGAACAGTAGCTCCTCTTCAGTCCAATACACTGTACTTGCTGGCAACAGACGCTAGTGCTATTTGTACTGCGTATGGCAATGGGAGCGCAATAGTGACTTTCCTTACCAGAAAACAACTCTTGCTCCTGGGACCAACAACTGCATGTGATTCAACTCCATTTAGGACTGGGAAACAAACGCTAGCTCGCCTTACAAGAAACACACTCTGCTTTTGAGAAAAGAGCACTCTTCTACTCTACTGTGTTTCCTACAGGGCCAGAACAGTGAGCTTGCTCAGGACAAAAGAACTGTGCTTCCTACACACACGGGCCATATCTAGTTCAACTCTCCTTAGGAAACTGACAAGAACAGTAGATCCTCTTCAGTCCAATACACTGTACATGCTGGGAACAGATGCCAGTGCCATTTGCCCTGTGTATGACAATGGGAGCGCAATAGTGACTATTCTTTGCAGAAAAAACTCTTGCTTGTAGGACCAGAAACTTCATGTGATTCAACTCCATTTAGGACTGGGAAACAAACACTAGCTCGCCTTACAAGAAACACACTCTGCTTTTGAGAAAAGAGCACTCTTCTACTCTACTGTGTTTCCTATGGGGTCTGAACAGTAAGCTTGCTCAGAACAAAAGAACTGTGCTTCCTACACACACGGGCCATATCTAGTTCAACTCTGCTTAGGAAACTGACAAGAACAGTAGATCCTCTTCAGTCCAATACACTGTACATGCTGGGAACAGACACGAGTGCTATTTGCACTATGTATGACAATGTGAGCGCAATAGTGACTCTTCTTACCAGAAAACTAGTCTTGCTCATAGAACCAGAAACTGCATGTGATTCAACGCCATTTAGGACTGGGAAACAAACGCTAGCTCGCCTTACAAGAAACACACTCTGCTTTTCAGAAAAGATCACTCATCTACTCTACTGTTTTTCCTATAGGGCCAGAACAGTGAGCTTGCTCAGAACAAAAGAACTGTGCTGCCTACACACGGCCATATCTATTTCAATTCTGCTTAGGTAACTGACAAGAACAGTAGATCCTCTTCAGTCCAATACACTGTATTTGCTGGGAACAGTCGCCAGTGACATTTGCCCTGTGTATGACAATGGGAGCGCAATAGTGAATCTTCTTACCAGAAAACAACTCTTGCTCTTAGGACCCGAAACTGCATGTGATTCAACTCCATTTAGGACTGTGAAACAAACGCTAGCTCACCTTACAAGAAAAACACTCTGCTTTTGAGAAAAGAGCACTCTTCTACTCTAATGTGTTTCCTATAGGGCCAGAACAGTGAGCTTGCTCAGAACAAAAAAAGTGTGCTTCCTACACACACGGACCATATCTAGTTCAACTCTGCTTAGGAACCTGACAAGAACAGTAGATCCTCCTCAGTCCAATACACTGTACATGCTGGGAACAGACACCATTGCTATTTGCCCTGTGCATGACAATGGGAGCACAATAGTGACTCTTCTTTCCAGAAAACAACTCTTGCTCGTAGGACCAGAAACTGCATCTCATTCAACTCCATTTCTGACTGGGAAACAAACACTAGCTCGCCTTACAAGAAACACACTCTGCTTTTGAGAAGAGAACACTCTTCTACTCTACTGTGTTTCGTATAGGGCCAGAACAGTGAGCTTGCTCAGAACATAAAAACTGTGCTTCCTAGACACACGGGCCATATCTAGTTCAACTCTGCTTAGGAAACTGACAAGAACAGTAGCTTTTCTTCAGTCCGATACACTGTACTTGCTGGGATCAGACGCGAGTGCTATTGCACTGTGTATGGCAATGGGAGCACAATAGTGACTTTCCTTACCAGAAAACAACTCTTGCTCGTAGGACCAGAAACTGCATGGGATTGAACTCCATTTAGGACTGGGAAAAAAACACTAGCTTGCCTTACAAGAAACACACTCTGCTTTTGAGAAAAGAGTACTCTTCTACTCTACTGTGTTTCCTATAGGGCCAGAACACTGAGCTTGCTCAGAACATAATAACTGTGCTTCCTACACACACGGGCCATATCTAGTTCAACTCTGCTTAGGAACCTGACAAGAACAGTAGATCCTCTTCAGTCCAATACACTGTACTTGCTGGGAACAGACGCCAGTGCTATTTGTCCTGTGTATGGCAATGGCAGCGCAATAGTGACTATTCATACCATAAAACAACTCTTGCTCATAGGACCAGAATCTTCATGTGATTAAACTCCATTTAGGACTGGGAAACAAACACTAGCTCGCCTTACAAGAAAGACACTCTGATTTTGACAAAAGAGCACTCTTCTACTCTACTGTGTTTCCTATGGGGTCCAAACAGTGAGCTTGCTCAGAACAAAAGAACTGTGCTTCCTACACACACGGGCCATATCTAGTTCAACTCTGCTTAGGAACCTGACAAGAATAGTAGGTCCTCCTCAGTCCAATACACTGTACATGCTGGGAACAGACACCATTGCTATTTGCCCTGTGCATGACAATGGGAGCACAATAGTGACTCTTCTTACCAGAAAACAACTCTTGCTCGTAGGACCAGAAACTGCATGGCATTCAACTCCATTTCTGACTGGGAAACAAACACTAGCTCGACTTACAAGAAACACACTCTGCTTTTGAGAAAAGAGCACTCTTCTACTCTACTGTGTTTCCTAATTGTTCCGAACAGTGAGCTTGCTCAGAACAAAAGAACTGTGCTTTGTACACACACAGTCCATATCTAGTTCAACTCTGCTTAGGAAACTGACAAGAACAGTAGCTCCTCTTCAGTCCAATACACGGTACTTACTGGAAGCAGACGCGTGTGGTATTTGCACAGTGTATGGCAATGGAAGCGCAATAGTGACTTTCCTTACCAGAAAAAAACTCTTGCTCGTAGGACCAAAAACTGCATGTGATTCAACTCCATTTAGGACTGGGAAACAAACGCTAGCTCGCCTTACAAGAAACACACTCTGCTTTTAAAAAAGAGCACTCTTCTACTCTACTGTGCTTTTTATAGGGCCAGTACAGTGAGCTTGCTCAGAACAATGAACTGTGCTGACTACACACACAGGCCATATCTATTTCAATTCTGCTTAGGAAACTGAAAGAACAGTAGATCCTCTTCAGTCCAATACACTGTACTTGCTGGGAACAGACGCCAGTGCTATTTGCCCTGTGTATGACAATGGGAGCACAATAGTGACTCTTCTTACAAGAAAACAACTCTTGCTCATAGGACCACAAACTGTATGTGATTCAAGTCCATTTCTGACTGGGAAACAAACACTAGCTCGCCTTACAAGAAACACCCTCTGCTTTAGAGAAAAGAGCACTCTTCTACTCTACTGTGTTTCCTATAGGGCCAGAACAGTGAGCTTGCTCAGAACAAAAGAACTGTGCTTCCTACACACAGACCATATATAGTTCAACTCTGCTTAGGAACCTGACAAGAACAGTAGATCCTATTCAGTCCAATACACTGTACTCGCTGTGAACAGACGCGAGTGCTATTTGCACTGTGTATGGCAATGGGAGCGCAATAGTGACATTCTTTACCAGAAAACAACTCTTGCTAATAGGACGGAAAACTGCATGTTATTCAACTCCATTTAGAACTGGGAAATAAACGCTAGCTCGCCTTACAAGAAACACACTCTGCTTTTGAGAAAAGATCACTCTTCTACTCTACTGTGTTTCCTATGGGGTCCAAACAGTGAGCTTGCTCAGAACAAAAGAACTGTGCTTCCTACACACACGGCCATATCTAGTTCAATTCTGCTTAGGAAACTGACAAGAACAGAAGCTCCTCTTCAGTCCAATACACTGTACTTGCTGGGAACAGACTCGTGTGCTATTTGCACTGTGTATGGCAATGGGAGCGCAATAGTGACTCTTCTTATCAGAAAAAAACTCTTGCTCGTAGGACCAGAAACTGCATGGGATTCAACTCCATTTCTGTATGGGAAACAAACACTAGCTTTCCTTACAAGAAACACACTCTGCTTTTGAGAAAAGAGCACTCTTCTACTCTACTGTGTTTCCTATGGGGTCTGAACAGTGAGTTTGCTCAGAACAAAAGAACTGTGCTTCCTACACACACAGGCCATATCTAATTCAACTCTGCTTAGGAAACTGACAAGAACAGTAGCTCCTCTTCAGTCCAATACACTGTACTTGCTGGGAACAGACGCGAGTGCTATTTGCACTGTGTAAGGCAATGGGAGCACAATAGTGACTTTCCTTACAAGAAAACAACTCTTGCTCGTAGGACCAAAAACTGCATGTGATTCAACTCCATTTAGGACTGAGAAACAAACGCTAGCTCGCCTTACAAGAAACACACTCTGCTTTTGAGAAAAGAGCACTCTTCTACTCTACTGTGTTTCCTATAGGGCCAGAACAGTGAGCTTGCTCAGAACAACTGAACGGTGCTTCCTACACACGGACCATATCTAGTTCAACTCTGATTAGGAAACTGACAAGAACAGTAGATCCTCTTCACTCCAATACACTGTACATGCTGGGAACAGACGCCATTGCTATTTGCCCTGTGTATGACAATGGGAGCGCAATAGTGAGTCCTCTTACCAGAAAAAACTCTTGCTTGTAGGACCCGAAACTGCATGTGATTCAACTCCATTTAGGACTGGGAAACAAACGCTAGCTCGCCTTACAAGTAACATACTCTGCTTTTGAGGAAAGAGCACTCTTCTACTCTACTGTGTTTTCTATGGGGTCCAAACAGTGAGCTTGCTCAGAACCAAAGAACTGTGCTTCCTACACACACGGACCATATCTAGTTAAACTCTGCTTATTAACCTGATAAGAAGAGTAGATCCTCTTCAGTCCAATAAACTATACATGCTGGAAACAGACGCCAGTGCTATTTGCCCTGTATATGACAATGGGAGCGCAATAGTGACTCTTCTTACCAGAAAACAACTCTTGCTCGTAGGACAAGAAACTGCATGTGATTCAACTCCATTTAGGACTGGGAAAAAAACACTAGCTCGCTTTACAAGAAACACACTCTGCTTTTGAGAAAAGAGCACTCTTGTCTTTACTGTGTTTCCTATGGGGTCCGAACAGTGATCTTGCTCAGAACAAAAGAACTGTGCTTCCTACACACTCTGGCCATACCTAGTTCAACTCTTTTTAGGAAAGTGACAAGAACAGTAGCTCCTCTTGAGTCCAATACACTGTATTGCTGAGAACAGACGCGAGTGCTATTTGTACTGTGTATGGCAACGGGAGCGGAATAGTGACTCTTCTTACCAGAAAACAACTCTTGCTCCTAGGACCAGAAACTGCATGTGTATTTCAACTCCATTTAGGACTGGGAAACAAAGGCTAGATTGCCTTAAAAGAAACACACCCTGCATTTGAAAAAAGAGCACTCTTCTACTCTACTGTGTTTCCTATGGTGTCCGAACAGTGAGCTTGCTCACAACAAAAGAACTGTGCTTCCTACACACACGGGCCATATCTAGTTCAACTCTGCTTAGGAAACTGACAAGAACAGTAGCTCCTCCTCAGTCCAATACACTGTACTTGCTGGGAACAAACGCGAGTGCTATTTGCACTGTGTATGGAAATGGGAGCACAATAGTTACTCTTCTTACCAGAAAACAACTCTTGCTGGTAGGACCAAAAACTGCAAGTGATTCAACTCCTTTTAGAACTGGGAAACAAACGATAGCTCGCCTTACAAGAAACACACTCTGCTTCTGAGAAAAGAGCACACATCTACTCTACTGTGTTTCCTATATGGCCAGAACAGTGAGCTTTCTCAGAAAAAAAGAACTGTGCTGCCTACACACATGGGCCCTATCTAGTTCAATTCTGCTTAGGAAACTGACAAGATCAATAGATCCACTTCAGTCCAATACACTGTACATGCTGGCAACAGACGCCAGTGCTATTTGTCCTGTGTGTGACAATGGGAGCACAATAGTGACTCTTCTTACTAGAAAACAACTCTTGCTCGTAGGACCAAAAACTGCATGTGATTCAACTCCATTTAGGACTGGGAAACAAGCGCTAGCTCGCCGTAAAAGAAACATACTCTGCTTTTGAGAAAAGAGCACTCATCTACTGTACTGTGTTTTCTATGGGGTCCGAACAGTGAGCTTGCTCAGAACAAAAGAACTGTGCTTCCTACACACACGGGCAATATCTAGTTCAACTCTGCTTAGGAAACTGACAAGAACAGTAGCTCCTCTTCATTCCAATACACTGTACTTGCTGGCAACAGACGCTAGTGCTATTTGTACTGCGTATGGCAATGGGAGCGCAATAGTGACTTTCCTTACCAGAAAACAACTCTTGCTCCTGGGACCAACAACTGCATGTGATTCAACTCCATTTAGGACTGGGAAACAAATGGTAGCTCGCCTTACAAGAAACACACTCTGCTTTTGAGAAAAGAGCACTCTTCTACTCTACTGTGTTTCCTACAGGGCCAGAACAGTGAGCTTGCTCAGAAAAAAAGAACTGTGCTTCCTACACACACGGGCCATATCTACTTCAACTCTCCTTAGGAAACTGACAAGAACAGTAGATCCTCTTCAGTCCAATACACTGTACTTCCTGGGATCAGATGCCAGTGCTATTTGCCCTGTGTATGACAATGAAAGCGCAATAGTGACTCTTCTTAACAGAAAAAACTCTTGCTCGTAGGACCAGAAACTTCATGTGATTCAACTCCATTTAGGACTGGGAAACAAACGCTAGCTCGCCTTACAAGAAACACACTCTGCTTTTGAGAAAAGGGCACTCTTCTACTCTACTGTGTTTCCTATGGGGTCTGAACAGTGAGCTTGCTCAGAACAAAAGAACTGTGCTTCCTATACACACGGCCATATCTAGTTCAATTCTGCTTAGGAAACTGACAAGAACAGTAGATCCACTTCAGTCAAATACACTGTACATGCTGGGAACAGACGCCAGTGCTATTTGCCCTGTGTATGACAATGGGAGCGCAATAGTGACTATTCTTACCAGAAAACAACTCTTGCTTGTAGCACCAGAAACTGCATGTGATTCAATTCCATTTAGGACTGGGAAACAAATGCTAGCTAGCCTTACAAGAAACACACTCTGCTTTTGAGAAAAGAGCCCTCTTCTACTTTCCTGTGTTTCCTATAGGGCCAGAACAGTGAGCTTGCTCAGAACAAAAGAACTGTGCTGACTACACACACGGGCCATATCTATTTCAATTCTGCTTAAGTAACTGACAAGAACAGTAGATCCTCTTCAGTCCAATATACTGTATTTGCTGGGAACAGACGCCAGTGATATTTGCCCTGTGTATGACAATGGGAGCGCAATAGTGAATCTTCTTACCAGAAAACAACTCTTGCTCTTAGGACCCGAAACTGCATGTGATTCAACTCCATTTAGGACTGTGAAACAAACGCTAGCTCGCCTTACAAGAAACACAATCTGCTTTTGAGAAAAGAGCACTCTTCTACTCTACTGTGCTTTTATAGGGCCAGTACACTGAGCTTGCTCAGAACAATGAACTGTGCTGACTACACACACAGGCCATATCTATTTCAATTCTGCTTAGGAAACTGACAAGAACAGTAGATCCTCCTCAGTCCAATACACTGTACTTGCTGGGAACAGAAGCCAGTGCTATTTGCCCTGTGTATGACAATGGGAGCACAATAGTGACTCTTCTTACAAAAAAACAACTCTTGCTATTAGGACCACAAACTGCATGTGATTCAACTCCATTTCTGACTGGGAAACAAACGCTAGCTCGCCTTACAAGAAAAACACTCTGCTTTTGAGAAAAGAGCACTCTTCTACTCTAATGTGTTTCCTATAGGGCCAGAACAGTGAGCTTGCTCAGAACAAAAAAAGTGTGCTTCCTACACACACGGACCATATCTAGTTCAACTCTGCTTAGGAACCTGACAAGAACAGTAGATCCTCCTCAGTCCAATACACTGTACATGCTGGGAACAGACACCATTGCTATTTGCCCTGTGCATGACAATGGGAGCACAATAGTGACTCTTCTTTCCAGAAAACAACTCCTGCTCGTAGGACCACAAACTGCATGGCATTCAACTCCATTTCTGACTGGGAAACAAACACTAGCTCGCCTTACAAGAAACACACTCTGCTTTTGAGAAAAGAGCACTCTTCTACTCTACTGTGTTTCCTATAGGGCCAGAACAGTGAGCATGCTCAGAACATAAAAACTGTGCTTCCTAGACACACGGGCCATATCTAGTTCAACTCTGCTTAGGAAACTGACAAGAACAGTAGCTTTTCTTCAGTCCGATACACTGTACTTGCTGGGATCAGACACGAGTGCTATTGCACTGTGTATGGCAATGGGAGCACAATAGTGACTTTCCTTACCAGAAAACAACTCTTGCTCGTAGGACCAGAAACTGCATGGGATTGAACTCCATTTAGGACTGGGAAAAAAACACTAGCTTGCCTTACAAGAAACACACTCTGCTTTTGAGAAAAGAGTACTCTTCTACTCTACTGTGTTTCCTATAGGGCCAGAACAGTGAGCTTGCTCAGAACATAATAACTGTGCTTCCTACACACACGGGCCATATCTAGTTCAACTCTGCTTAGGAACCTGACAAGAACAGTAGATCCTCTTCAGTCCAATACACTGTACTTGGTGGGAACAGACTCCAGTGCTATTTGTCCTGTGTATGGCAATGGCAGCGCAATAGTGACTATTCATACCATAAAACAACTCTTGCTCATAGGACCAGAATCTTCATGTGATTAAACTCCATTTAGGACTGGGAAACAAACACTAGCTCGCCTTACAAGAAAGACTCTCTGATTTTGAAAAAAGAGCACTCTTCTACTCTACTGTGTTTCCTATGGGGTCCAAACAGTGAGCTTACTCAGAACAAAAGAACTGTGCTTCCTACACACACGGCCATATCTAGTTCAACTCTGCTTAGGAACCTGACAAGAGCAGTAGGTCCTCCTCAGTCCAATACACTGTACATGCTGGGAACAGACACCATTGCTATTTGCCCTGTGCATGACAATGGGAGCACAATAGTGACTCTTCTTACCAGAAAACAACTCTTGCTCGTAGGACCAGAAACTGCATGGCATTCAACTCCATTTCTGACTGGGAAACAAACACTAGCTCGCCTTACAAGAAACACACTCTGCTTTTGAGAAAAGAGCACTCTTCTACTCTACTGTGTTTCCTAATTGTTCCGAACAGTGAGCTTGCTCAGAACAAAAGAACTGTGCTTTGTACACACACTGTCCATATCTAGTTCAACTCTGCTTAGGAAACTGACAAGAACAGTAGCTCCTCTTCAGTCCAATACACGGTACTTGCTGGAAGCAGACGCATGTGGTATTTGCACAGTGTATGGCAATGGAAGCGCAATAGTGACTTTTCTTACCAGAAAAAAACTCTTGCTCGTAGGTCCAGAAACTGCATGGGATTCAACTCCATTTCTGACTGGGAAACAAACACTAGCACGCCTTACAAGAAACACACTCAGCTTTTGAAAAAAGAGAGCTCTTCTACTCTGCAGTATTTCCTATGGGGACCGAACAGTGAGCTTGCTCAGCAAAAAAGAACTGTGCTTCCTACACACACGGGCCATATCAAGTTCAACTCTGCTTAGGAAACTGACAAGAAAAGAGCTCGTCAGTCCAATAAACTGTACTCACTGTGAACAGACGCGAGTGCTATTTGCACTGTGTATGGCAATGGGAGCACAATAGTGACTTTCCTTACCAGAAAACAACTCTTGCTCGTAGGACCAAAAACTGCATGTGATTCAAATCCATTTAGGACTGGGAAACAAACGCTAGCTCGCCTTACAAGAAACACACTCTGCTTTTGAGAAAAGAGCACTCTTCTACTCTACTGTGCTTTTTATAGGGCCAGTACAGTGAGCTTGCTCAGAACAATGAACTGTGCTGACTACACACACAGGCCATATCTATTTCAATTCTGCTTAGGAAAATGAAAGAACAGTAGATCCTCTTCAGTCCAATACACTGTACTTGCTGGGAACAGACGCCAGTGCTATTTGCCCTGTGTATGACAATGGGAGCACAATAGTGACTCTTCTTACAAGAAAACAACTCTTGCTCATAGGACCAGAAACTGCATGTGATTCAACTTCATTTAGGACTGGGAAACAAACGCTAGCTGGCCTTACAAGAAACACACTCTGCTTTTGAGAAAAGAGCACTCTTCTACTCTACTGTGTTTCCTATGGGGTTTGAACAGTGAGCTTCCTCAGAAGAAAAGAACTGTGCTTCCTACACACGGCCATATCTAGTTCAATTTAGCTTAGCCAACTGACAAGAACAGTAGATCCTCCTCAGTCCAATACACTGTACATGCTGGGAACAGTCGCCAGTGCTATTTGCCTTGTGTATGACAATGTGAGCGCAATGGTTACTCTTCTTATCAGAAAACAACTCTTGCTCGAAAAACCAGAAACTGCATGTATTCAACTCCATTTTGGACTGGGAAAAAAAAGCTAGGTTGCCTTACAAGAAACACACTCTGCTTTTGAGAAAAGAGCACTCTTCTACTCTATTGGGTTTCCTATAGGGCCAGAACAGTGAGCTTGCTCAGAACAAAAGAACTGTGCTTCCTACACACATGGGCTATATCTAGTTCAACTCTGCTTAGGAAACTGACAAGAACAATACATCCTCTTCAGTCCAATACAGTGTACAGGCTGGGAACAGACGCCAGTGCTATTTGCCCTGTGTATGAAAATGGGAGCACAATAGTGACTCTTCTTACCAAAAAACAACTCTTGCTCTTAGGACCAGAAACTGCATGTGATTCAACACCATTTAGTACTGGGAAACAAACGCTAGCTCGCCTTACAAAAAACACGCTCTGCTTTTGAGAAAAGAGCACTCTTCTACTCTAAACTGTTTCCTATGGGGTCCGAACAGTGAGCTTGCTCAGAACAAAAGAACTGTGCTTCCTACACACACGGACCATATGTAGTTCAACTCTGCTTAGGAACCTGACAAGAACAGTAGCTCCTCTTCAGTCCAACACTGTACTTGCAGGGAACAGATGCGAGTGCTTTTTGCACTGTGTATGGCAATGGGCGCGCAATAGTGACTTTCCTTACCAGAAAACAAATCTTGTGCATAGGACCAGAAACTGCATGTGATTCAACTCCATTTAGGACTAGGAAACAAACGCTAGCTTGCCCTACAAGAAACACACTCTGCTTTAGAGAAAAGAGCACTCTTCTAATGTACTGTGTTTCCTAAGGGGCCAGAACAGTGAGCTTGCTCAGAACATAAGAACTGAGCTTCCTACGCACACGGGCCATATCTAGTTCAACTCTGCTTAGGAAACTGACAAGAACAGTAGCTCCTCTTTAGTCCGATACACTGTACTTGCTGGGAACAGACGCCAGGGCTATTTGCACTGTGTATGTCAATGGGAGCGCAATAGTGACTTTCCTTACCAGAAAACAACTCTTGCTCATAGGACCAGTATCTGCATGTGATTCAACTCCATTTAAGACTGGAAAACAAATGCTACCTCACCTTACATGAAACACACTCTGCTTTTGAGAAAAGAGCACTCTTCTACTCTACTGTGTTTCCTATAGGGCCAGAACGGTGAGCTTGCTCAGAACAAAAGAACTGTGCTTCCTACACACATGGGCCATATCTAGTTCACCTCTGCTTAGGAACCTGACAAGAACAGGGGTATCTCGTCTTCAGTCCAACACTGTACTTGCTGGGAACAGTCGCGAGTGCTATTTGCACTGTGAATGGCAATGGGAGCGCAATAGTGACTTTCCTTACCAGAAAAAAACTCTTGTTTGTAGAACCAGAAACTGCATGTGATTCAATTGCATTTAGGACTAGGAAACAAACACTAGCTTGCCTTACAAGAAACACACTCGGCTTTTGAGAAAAGAGCACTCTTCTACTCTACTGTGTTTCCTATGGGGTCCGAACAATGAGCTTGCTTAGAACAAAAGAACTGTGCTTCCTACACACATGGGCCGTATCTAGTTCACCTCTGCTTACGAAACTGAAAAAAACAGTAGATCCTATTCAGTCCAATACACTGTACTTGCTGGGAACAGATGCGAGTGCTATTTGCACTGCGTATGGCAATGGGAGCACAATTATGACTCGTCTTACCAGAAAACAACTCTTGCTCGTAGGAAAAAAACTGCATGTGACTCAACTCCATTTAGGACTGGGAAACAAAATCTAGCTCGCCTTACAAGAAACACACTCTGCTTTTGAGAAAAAAGCACTCTTCTACTCTACTGTGTTTTCCATAGGGCCAGAACGGTGAGCTTGCTCAGAACATAAGAACTGAGCTTCCTACACACACGGGCCATATCTAGTTGAACTCTACTTAGGAAACTGACAAGAACAGTAGCTCCTCTTCAGTCCTATACACTGTACTTGCTGGGAACAGACGCCAGTGCTATTTGCACTGTGTATGGCAATGGGAGTGCAATAGTGACTTTCCTTACAAGAAAACAACTCTTGCTCATAGGACCAGAAACTGCATGTGATTCAACTCCACTTAGGACTGGGAAACAAATGCTACCTCGCCTTACATGAAACACACTCTGCTTTTGAGAAAAGAGCACTCTTCTACTCTACTGTGTTTCCTACGGTGTCCGAACAGTGAGCTTGCTCACAACAAAAGAACTGTGCTTCCTACACACACGGGCCATATCTAGTTCAACTCTGCTTAGGAAACTGACAAGAACATTAGCTCCTCCTCAGTCCAACACACTGTACTTGCTGGGAACAAACGCGAGTGCTATTTGCACTGTGTATGGAAATGGGAGCACAATAGTTACTCTTCTTACCAGAAAACAACTCTTGCTGGTAGGACCAAAAACTGCATGTGATTCAACTCCTTTTAGAACTGGGAAACAAACGCTAGTTCGCCTTACAAGAAACACACTCTGCTTCTGAGAAAAGAGCACTCATCTACTCTACTGTGTTTCCTATATGGCCAGAACAGTGAGCTTGCTCACAAAAGAAGAACTGTGCTGCCTACACACACGGGCCCTATCTAGTTCAATTCTTCTTAGGAAACTGACAAGATCAATAGATCCACTTCAGTCCAATACACTGTACATGCTGGCAACAGACGCCAGTGCTATTTGTCCTGTGTGTGACAATGGGAGCACAATAGTGACTCTTCTTACTAGAAAACAACTCTTGCTCGTAGGACCAAAAACTGCATGTTATTCAACTCCATTTAGGACTGGGAAACAAGCGCTAGCTCGCCGTACAAGAAACATACTCTGCTTTTGAGAAAAGAGCACTCATCTACTGTACTGTGTTTTCTATGGGGTCCGAACAGTGAGCTTGCTCAGAACAAAAGAACTGTGCTTCCTACACACACGGGCCTTATCTAGTTCAACTCTGCATAGGAACCTGACAAGAACAGTAGCTCCTCTTCAGTCCAACACTGTACTTGCTGGGAACAGACGCGAGTGCTATTTGCACTGTGTATGGCAATGGGAGCTCAATAGTGACATTCCTTACCAGAAAACAACTCTTGTACGTAGGACCAGAAACTGCATGTGTTTCAACTCCATTTAGGACTGGGAAACAAACGCTAGCTCGCCTTACAAGAAACACACTCTGCTTTAGAGAAAAGAGCACTCTTCTTCTCTACTGTGTCTCATATTGGGTCCCAACAGTGAGCTTGCTCAGAACAAAAGAACTGTGCTTCCTACACACACGGGCAATATCTAGTTCAACTCTGCTTAGGAAACTGACAAGAACAGTAGCTCCTCTTCAGTCCAATACACTGTACTTGCTGGCAACAGACGCTAGTGCTATTTGTACTGCGTATGGCAATGGGAGCGCAATAGTGACTTTCCTTACCAGAAAACAACTCTTGCTCCTGGGACCAACAACTGCATGTGATTCAACTCCATTTAGGACTGGGAAACAAACGCTAGCTCGCCTTACAAGAAACACACTCTGCTTTTGAGAAAAGAGCACTCTTCTACTCTACTGTGTTTCCTACAGGGCCAGAACAGTGAGCTTGCTCAGGACAAAAGAACTGTGCTTCCTACACACACGGGCCATATCTAGTTCAACTCTCCTTAGGAAACTGACAAGAACAGTAGATCCTCTTCAGTCCAATACACTGTACATGCTGGGAACAGATGCCAGTGCCATTTGCCCTGTGTATGACAATGGGAGCGCAATAGTGACTATTCTTTGCAGAAAAAACTCTTGCTTGTAGGACCAGAAACTTCATGTGATTCAACTCCATTTAGGACTGGAAACAAACACTAGCTCGCCTTACAAGAAACACACTCTGCTTTTGAGAAAAGAGCACTCTTCTACTCTACTGTGTTTCCTATGGGGTCTGAACAGTAAGCTTGCTCAGAACAAAAGAACTGTGCTTCCTACACACACGGGCCATATCTAGTTCAACTCTGCTTAGGAAACTGACAAGAACAGTAGATCCTCTTCAGTCCAATACACTGTACATGCTGGGAACAGACACGAGTGCTATTTGCACTATGTATGACAATGTGAGCGCAATAGTGACTCTTCTTACCAGAAAACTAGTCTTGCTCATAGAACCAGAAACTGCATGTGATTCAACGCCATTTAGGACTGGGAAACAAACGCTAGCTCGCCTTACAAGAAACACACTCTGCTTTTCAGAAAAGATCACTCATCTACTCTACTGTTTTTCCTATAGGGCCAGAACAGTGAGCTTGCTCAGAACAAAAGAACTGTGCTGCCTACACACGGCCATATCTATTTCAATTCTGCTTAGGTAACTGACAAGAACAGTAGATCCTCTTCAGTCCAATACACTGTATTTGCTGGGAACAGTCGCCAGTGACATTTGCCCTGTGTATGACAATGGGAGCGCAATAGTGAATCTTCTTACCAGAAAACAACTCTTGCTCTTAGGACCCGAAACTGCATGTGATTCAACTCCATTTAGGACTGTGAAACAAACGCTAGCTCACCTTACAAGAAAAACACTCTGCTTTTGAGAAAAGAGCACTCTTCTACTCTAATGTGTTTCCTATAGGGCCAGAACAGTGAGCTTGCTCAGAACAAAAAAAGTGTGCTTCCTACACACACGGACCATATCTAGTTCAACTCTGCTTAGGAACCTGACAAGAACAGTAGATCCTCCTCAGTCCAATACACTGTACATGCTGGGAACAGACACCATTGCTATTTGCCCTGTGCATGACAATGGGAGCACAATAGTGACTCTTCTTTCCAGAAAACAACTCTTGCTCGTAGGACCAGAAACTGCATCTCATTCAACTCCATTTCTGACTGGGAAACAAACACTAGCTCGCCTTACAAGAAACACACTCTGCTTTTGAGAAGAGAACACTCTTCTACTCTACTGTGTTTCCTATAGGGCCAGAACAGTGAGCTTGCTCAGAACATAAAAACTGTGCTTCCTAGACACACGGGCCATATCTAGTTCAACTCTGCTTAGGAAACTGACAAGAACAGTAGCTTTTCTTCAGTCCGATACACTGTACTTGCTGGGATCAGACGCGAGTGCTATTGCACTGTGTATGGCAATGGGAGCACAATAGTGACTTTCCTTACCAGAAAACAACTCTTGCTCGTAGGACCAGAAACTGCATGGGATTGAACTCCATTTAGGACTGGGAAAAAAACACTAGCTTGCCTTACAAGAAACACACTCTGCTTTTGAGAAAAGAGTACTCTTCTACTCTACTGTGTTTCCTATAGGGCCAGAACACTGAGCTTGCTCAGAACATAATAACTGTGCTTCCTACACACACGGGCCATATCTAGTTCAACTCTGCTTAGGAACCTGACAAGAACAGTAGATCCTCTTCAGTCCAATACACTGTACTTGCTGGGAACAGACGCCAGTGCTATTTGTCCTGTGTATGGCAATGGCAGCGCAATAGTGACTATTCATACCATAAAACAACTCTTGCTCATAGGACCAGAATCTTCATGTGATTAAACTCCATTTAGGACTGGGAAACAAACACTAGCTCGCCTTACAAGAAAGACACTCTGATTTTGACAAAAGAGCACTCTTCTACTCTACTGTGTTTCCTATGGGGTCCAAACAGTGAGCTTGCTCAGAACAAAAGAACTGTGCTTCCTACACACACGGGCCATATCTAGTTCAACTCTGCTTAGGAACCTGACAAGAATAGTAGGTCCTCCTCAGTCCAATACACTGTACATGCTGGGAACAGACACCATTGCTATTTGCCCTGTGCATGACAATGGGAGCACAATAGTGACTCTTCTTACCAGAAAACAACTCTTGCTCGTAGGACCAGAAACTGCATGGCATTCAACTCCATTTCTGACTGGGAAACAAACACTAGCTCGCCTTACAAGAAACACACTCTGCTTTTGAGAAAAGAGCACTCTTCTACTCTACTGTGTTTCCTAATTGTTCCGAACAGTGAGCTTGCTCAGAACAAAAGAACTGTGCTTTGTACACACACTGTCCATATCTAGTTCAACTCTGCTTAGGAAACTGACAAGAACAGTAGCTCCTCTTCAGTCCAATACACGGTACTTGCTGGAAGCAGACGCATGTGGTATTTGCACAGTGTATGGCAATGGAAGCGCAATAGTGACTTTTCTTACCAGAAAAAAACTCTTGCTCGTAGGTCCAGAAACTGCATGGGATTCAACTCCATTTCTGACTGGGAAACAAACACTAGCACGCCTTACAAGAAACACACTCAGCTTTTGAAAAAAGAGAGCTCTTCTACTCTGCAGTATTTCCTATGGGGACCGAACAGTGAGCTTGCTCAGAAAAAAAGAACTGTGCTTCCTACACACACGGGCCATATCAAGTTCAACTCTGCTTAGGAAACTGACAAGAAAAGAGCTCCTCGTCAGTCCAATAAACTGTACTCACTGTGAACAGACGCGAGTGCTATTTGCACTGTGTATGGCAATGGGAGCACAATAGTGACTTTCCTTACCAGAAAACAACTCTTGCTCGTAGGACCAAAAACTGCATGTGATTCAAATCCATTTAGGACTGGGAAACAAACGCTAGCTCGCCTTACAAGAAACACACTCTGCTTTTGAGAAAAGAGCACTCTTCTACTCTACTGTGCTTTTTATAGGGCCAGTACAGTGAGCTTGCTCAGAACAATGAACTGTGCTGACTACACACACAGGCCATATCTATTTCAATTCTGCTTAGGAAAATGAAAGAACAGTAGATCCTCTTCAGTCCAATACACTGTACTTGCTGGGAACAGACGCCAGTGCTATTTGCCCTGTGTATGACAATGGGAGCACAATAGTGACTCTTCTTACAAGAAAACAACTCTTGCTCATAGGACCAGAAACTGCATGTGATTCAACTTCATTTAGGACTGGGAAACAAACGCTAGCTGGCCTTACAAGAAACACACTCTGCTTTTGAGAAAAGAGCACTCTTCTACTCTACTGTGTTTCCTATGGGGTTTGAACAGTGAGCTTCCTCAGAAGAAAAGAACTGTGCTTCCTACACACGGCCATATCTAGTTCAATTTAGCTTAGCCAACTGACAAGAACAGTAGATCCTCCTCAGTCCAATACACTGTACATGCTGGGAACAGTCGCCAGTGCTATTTGCCTTGTGTATGACAATGTGAGCGCAATGGTTACTCTTCTTATCAGAAAACAACTCTTGCTCGAAAAACCAGAAACTGCATGTATTCAACTCCATTTTGGACTGGGAAAAAAAAGCTAGGTTGCCTTACAAGAAACACACTCTGCTTTTGAGAAAAGAGCACTCTTCTACTCTATTGGGTTTCCTATAGGGCCAGAACAGTGAGCTTGCTCAGAACAAAAGAACTGTGCTTCCTACACACATGGGCTATATCTAGTTCAACTCTGCTTAGGAAACTGACAAGAACAATACATCCTCTTCAGTCCAATACAGTGTACAGGCTGGGAACAGACGCCAGTGCTATTTGCCCTGTGTATGAAAATGGGAGCACAATAGTGACTCTTCTTACCAAAAAACAACTCTTGCTCTTAGGACCAGAAACTGCATGTGATTCAACACCATTTAGGACTGGGAAACAAACGCTAGCTCGCCTTACAAAAAACACGCTCTGCTTTTGAGAAAAGAGCACTCTTCTACTCTAAACTGTTTCCTATGGGGTCCGAACAGTGAGCTTGCTCAGAACAAAAGAACTGTGCTTCCTACACACACGGACCATATGTAGTTCAACTCTGCTTAGGAACCTGACAAGAACAGTAGCTCCTCTTCAGTCCAACACTGTACTTGCAGGGAACAGATGCGAGTGCTTTTTGCACTGTGTATGGCAATGGGCGCGCAATAGTGACTTTCCTTACCAGAAAACAAATCTTGTGCATAGGACCAGAAACTGCATGTGATTCAACTCCATTTAGGACTAGGAAACAAACGCTAGCTTGCCCTACAAGAAACACACTCTGCTTTAGAGAAAAGAGCACTCTTCTAATGTACTGTGTTTCCTAAGGGGCCAGAACAGTGAGCTTGCTCAGAACATAAGAACTGAGCTTCCTACGCACACGGGCCATATCTAGTTCAACTCTGCTTAGGAAACTGACAAGAACAGTAGCTCCTCTTTAGTCCGATACACTGTACTTGCTGGGAACAGACGCCAGGGCTATTTGCACTGTGTATGTCAATGGGAGCGCAATAGTGACTTTCCTTACCAGAAAACAACTCTTGCTCATAGGACCAGTATCTGCATGTGATTCAACTCCATTTAAGACTGGAAAACAAATGCTACCTCACCTTACATGAAACACACTCTGCTTTTGAGAAAAGAGCACTCTTCTACTCTACTGTGTTTCCTATAGGGCCAGAACGGTGAGCTTGCTCAGAACAAAAGAACTGTGCTCCTACACACATGGGCCATATCTAGTTCACCTCTGCTTAGGAACCTGACAAGAACAGTATCTCGTCTTCAGTCCAACACTGTACTTGCTGGGAACAGTCGCGAGTGCTATTTTGCACTGTGAATGGCAATGGGAGCGCAATAGTGACTTTCCTTACCAGAAAAAAACTCTTGTTTGTAGAACCAGAAACTGCATGTGATTCAATTGCATTTAGGACTAGGAAACAAACACTAGCTTGCCTTACAGAAACACACTCGGCTTTTGAGAAAAGAGCACTCTTCTACTCTACTGTGTTTTCCTATGGGGTCCGAACAATGAGCTTGCTTAGACAAAAGAACTGTGCTTCCTACACACATGGCCGTATCTAGTTCACCTCTGCTTACGAAACTGGAAAAAAACAGTAGATCCTATTCAGTCCAATACACTGTACTTGCTGGGAACAGATGCGAGTGCTATTTGCACTGTGTATGGCAATGGGAGCACAATTATGACTCGTCTTACCAGAAAACAACTCTTGCTCGTAGGAAAAAAACTGCATGAGACTCAACTCCATTTAGGACTGGAAACAAATCTAGCTCGCCTTACAAGAAACACACTCTGCTTTTGAGAAAAAAGCACTCTTCTACTCTACTGTGTTTTCCATAGGGCCAGAACGGTGAGCTGCTCAGAACATAAGAACTGAGCTTCCTACACACACGGGCCATATCTAGTTGAACTCTGCTTAGGAACTGACAAGAACAGTAGCTCCTCTTCAGTCCTATACACTGTACTTGCTGGGAACAGACGCCAGTGCTATTTGCACTGTGTATGGCAATGGGTAGTGCAATAGTGACTTTCCTTACAAGAAAACAACTCTTGCTCATAGGACCAGAAACTGCATGTGATTCAACTCCACTTAGGACTGGGAAACAAATGCTACCTCGCCTTACATGAAACACACTCTGCTTTTGAGAAAAGAGCACTCTTCTACTCTACTGTGTTTCCTACGGTGTCCGAACAGTGAGCTTGCTCACAACAAAAGAACTGTGGCTTCCTACACACACGGGCCATATCTAGTTCAACTCTGCTTAGGAAACTGACAAGAACATTAGCTCCTCCTCAGTCCAACACACTGTACTTGCTGGGAACAACGCGAGTGCTATTTGCACTGTGTATGGAAATGGGAGCACAATAGTTACTCTTCTTACCAGAAACAACTCTTGCTGGTAGGACCAAAAACTGCATGTGATTCAACTCCTTTTAGAACTGGGAACAAACGCTAGTTCGCCCTTACAAGAAACACACTCTGCTTCTGAGAAAAGAGCACTCATCTACTCTACTGTGTTTCCTATATGGCCAGAACAGTGAGCTTGCTCACAAAAGAAGAACTGTGCTGCCTACACACACGGGCCCTATCTAGTTCAATTCTTCTTAGGAAACTGACAAGATCAATAGATCCACTTCAGTCCAATACACTGTACATGCTGGCAACAGACGCCAGTGCTATTTGTCCTGTGTGTGACAATGGGAGCACAATAGTGACTCTTCTTACTAGAAAACAACTCTTGCTCGTAGGACCAAAAACTGCATGTTATTCAACTCCATTTAGGACTGGGAAACAAGCGCTAGCTCGCCGTACAAGAAACATACTCTGCTTTTGAGAAAAGAGCACTCATCTACTGTACTGTGTTTTCTATGGGGTCCGAACAGTGAGCTTGCTCAGAACAAAAGAACTGTGCTTCCTACACACACGGCCTTATCTAGTTCAACTCTGCATAGGAACCTGACAAGAACAGTAGCTCCTCTTCAGTCCAACACTGTACTTGCTGGGAACAGACGCGAGTGCTATTTGCACTGTGTATGGCAATGGGAGCTCAATAGTGACATTCCTTACCAGAAAACAACTCTTGTACGTAGGACCAGAAACTGCATGTGTTTCAACTCCATTTAGGACTGGGAAACAAACGCTAGCTCGCCTTACAAGAAACACACTCTGCTTTAGAGAAAAGAGCACTCTTCTTCTCTACTGTGTCTCATATTGGGTCCCAACAGTGAGCTTGCTCAGAACAAAAGAACTGTGCTTCCTACACACACGGGCAATATCTAGTTCAACTCTGCTTAGGAAACTGACAAGAACAGTAGCTCCTCTTCAGTCCAATACACTGTACTTGCTGGCAACAGACGCTAGTGCTATTTGTACTGCGTATGGCAATGGGAGCGCAATAGTGACTTTCCTTACCAGAAAACAACTCTTGCTCCTGGGACCAACAACTGCATGTGATTCAACTCCATTTAGGACTGGGAAACAAACGCTAGCTCGCCTTACAAGAAACACACTCTGCTTTTGAGAAAAGAGCACTCTTCTACTCTACTGTGTTTCCTACAGGGCCAGAACAGTGAGCTTGCTCAGGACAAAAGAACTGTGCTTCCTACACACACGGGCCATATCTAGTTCAACTCTCCTTAGGAAACTGACAAGAACAGTAGATCCTCTTCAGTCCAATACACTGTACATGCTGGGAACAGATGCCAGTGCCATTTGCCCTGTGTATGACAATGGGAGCGCAATAGTGACTATTCTTTGCAGAAAAAACTCTTGCTTGTAGGACCAGAAACTTCATGTGATTCAACTCCATTTAGGACTGGGAAACAAACACTAGCTCGCCTTACAAGAAACACACTCTGCTTTTGAGAAAAGAGCACTCTTCTACTCTACTGTGTTTCCTATGGGGTCTGAACAGTAAGCTTGCTCAGAACAAAAGAACTGTGCTTCCTACACACACGGGCCATATCTAGTTCAACTCTGCTTAGGAAACTGACAAGAACAGTAGATCCTCTTCAGTCCAATACACTGTACATGCTGGGAACAGACACGAGTGCTATTTGCACTATGTATGACAATGTGAGCGCAATAGTGACTCTTCTTACCAGAAAACTAGTCTTGCTCATAGAACCAGAAACTGCATGTGATTCAACGCCATTTAGGACTGGGAAACAAACGCTAGCTCGCCTTACAAGAAACACACTCTGCTTTTCAGAAAAGATCACTCATCTACTCTACTGTTTTTCCTATAGGGCCAGAACAGTGAGCTTGCTCAGAACAAAAGAACTGTGCTGCCTACACACGGCCATATCTATTTCAATTCTGCTTAGGTAACTGACAAGAACAGTAGATCCTCTTCAGTCCAATACACTGTATTTGCTGGGAACAGTCGCCAGTGACATTTGCCCTGTGTATGACAATGGGAGCGCAATAGTGAATCTTCTTACCAGAAAACAACTCTTGCTCTTAGGACCCGAAACTGCATGTGATTCAACTCCATTTAGGACTGTGAAACAAACGCTAGCTCACCTTACAAGAAAAACACTCTGCTTTTGAGAAAAGAGCACTCTTCTACTCTAATGTGTTTCCTATAGGGCCAGAACAGTGAGCTTGCTCAGAACAAAAAAAGTGTGCTTCCTACACACACGGACCATATCTAGTTCAACTCTGCTTAGGAACCTGACAAGAACAGTAGATCCTCCTCAGTCCAATACACTGTACATGCTGGGAACAGACACCATTGCTATTTGCCCTGTGCATGACAATGGGAGCACAATAGTGACTCTTCTTTCCAGAAAACAACTCTTGCTCGTAGGACCAGAAACTGCATCTCATTCAACTCCATTTCTGACTGGGAAACAAACACTAGCTCGCCTTACAAGAAACACACTCTGCTTTTGAGAAGAGAACACTCTTCTACTCTACTGTGTTTCCTATAGGGCCAGAACAGTGAGCTTGCTCAGAACATAAAAACTGTGCTTCCTAGACACACGGGCCATATCTAGTTCAACTCTGCTTAGGAAACTGACAAGAACAGTAGCTTTTCTTCAGTCCGATACACTGTACTTGCTGGGATCAGACGCGAGTGCTATTGCACTGTGTATGGCAATGGGAGCACAATAGTGACTTTCCTTACCAGAAAACAACTCTTGCTCGTAGGACCAGAAACTGCATGGGATTGAACTCCATTTAGGACTGGGAAAAAAACACTAGCTTGCCTTACAAGAAACACACTCTGCTTTTGAGAAAAGAGTACTCTTCTACTCTACTGTGTTTCCTATAGGGCCAGAACACTGAGCTTGCTCAGAACATAATAACTGTGCTTCCTACACACACGGGCCATATCTAGTTCAACTCTGCTTAGGAACCTGACAAGAACAGTAGATCCTCTTCAGTCCAATACACTGTACTTGCTGGGAACAGACGCCAGTGCTATTTGTCCTGTGTATGGCAATGGCAGCGCAATAGTGACTATTCATACCATAAAACAACTCTTGCTCATAGGACCAGAATCTTCATGTGATTAAACTCCATTTAGGACTGGGAAACAAACACTAGCTCGCCTTACAAGAAAGACACTCTGATTTTGACAAAAGAGCACTCTTCTACTCTACTGTGTTTCCTATGGGGTCCAAACAGTGAGCTTGCTCAGAACAAAAGAACTGTGCTTCCTACACACACGGGCCATATCTAGTTCAACTCTGCTTAGGAACCTGACAAGAATAGTAGGTCCTCCTCAGTCCAATACACTGTACATGCTGGGAACAGACACCATTGCTATTTGCCCTGTGCATGACAATGGGAGCACAATAGTGACTCTTCTTACCAGAAAACAACTCTTGCTCGTAGGACCAGAAACTGCATGGCATTCAACTCCATTTCTGACTGGGAAACAAACACTAGCTCGACTTACAAGAAACACACTCTGCTTTTGAGAAAAGAGCACTCTTCTACTCTACTGTGTTTCCTAATTGTTCCGAACAGTGAGCTTGCTCAGAACAAAAGAACTGTGCTTTGTACACACACAGTCCATATCTAGTTCAACTCTGCTTAGGAAACTGACAAGAACAGTAGCTCCTCTTCAGTCCAATACACGGTACTTACTGGAAGCAGACGCGTGTGGTATTTGCACAGTGTATGGCAATGGAAGCGCAATAGTGACTTTCCTTACCAGAAAAAAACTCTTGCTCGTAGGACCAAAAACTGCATGTGATTCAACTCCATTTAGGACTGGGAAACAAACGCTAGCTCGCCTTACAAGAAACACACTCTGCTTTTAAAAAAGAGCACTCTTCTACTCTACTGTGCTTTTTATAGGGCCAGTACAGTGAGCTTGCTCAGAACAATGAACTGTGCTGACTACACACACAGGCCATATCTATTTCAATTCTGCTTAGGAAACTGAAAGAACAGTAGATCCTCTTCAGTCCAATACACTGTACTTGCTGGGAACAGACGCCAGTGCTATTTGCCCTGTGTATGACAATGGGAGCACAATAGTGACTCTTCTTACAAGAAAACAACTCTTGCTCATAGGACCACAAACTGTATGTGATTCAAGTCCATTTCTGACTGGGAAACAAACACTAGCTCGCCTTACAAGAAACACCCTCTGCTTTAGAGAAAAGAGCACTCTTCTACTCTACTGTGTTTCCTATAGGGCCAGAACAGTGAGCTTGCTCAGAACAAAAGAACTGTGCTTCCTACACACAGACCATATATAGTTCAACTCTGCTTAGGAACCTGACAAGAACAGTAGATCCTATTCAGTCCAATACACTGTACTCGCTGTGAACAGACGCGAGTGCTATTTGCACTGTGTATGGCAATGGGAGCGCAATAGTGACATTCTTTACCAGAAAACAACTCTTGCTAATAGGACGGAAAACTGCATGTTATTCAACTCCATTTAGAACTGGGAAATAAACGCTAGCTCGCCTTACAAGAAACACACTCTGCTTTTGAGAAAAGATCACTCTTCTACTCTACTGTGTTTCCTATGGGGTCCAAACAGTGAGCTTGCTCAGAACAAAAGAACTGTGCTTCCTACACACACGGCCATATCTAGTTCAATTCTGCTTAGGAAACTGACAAGAACAGAAGCTCCTCTTCAGTCCAATACACTGTACTTGCTGGGAACAGACTCGTGTGCTATTTGCACTGTGTATGGCAATGGGAGCGCAATAGTGACTCTTCTTATCAGAAAAAAACTCTTGCTCGTAGGACCAGAAACTGCATGGGATTCAACTCCATTTCTGTATGGGAAACAAACACTAGCTTTCCTTACAAGAAACACACTCTGCTTTTGAGAAAAGAGCACTCTTCTACTCTACTGTGTTTCCTATGGGGTCTGAACAGTGAGTTTGCTCAGAACAAAAGAACTGTGCTTCCTACACACACAGGCCATATCTAATTCAACTCTGCTTAGGAAACTGACAAGAACAGTAGCTCCTCTTCAGTCCAATACACTGTACTTGCTGGGAACAGACGCGAGTGCTATTTGCACTGTGTAAGGCAATGGGAGCACAATAGTGACTTTCCTTACAAGAAAACAACTCTTGCTCGTAGGACCAAAAACTGCATGTGATTCAACTCCATTTAGGACTGAGAAACAAACGCTAGCTCGCCTTACAAGAAACACACTCTGCTTTTGATAAAAGAGCACTCTTCTACTCTACTGTGTTTCCTATAGGGCCAGAACAGTGAGCTTGCTCAGAACAACTGAACGGTGCTTCCTACACACGGACCATATCTAGTTCAACTCTGATTAGGAAACTGACAAGAACAGTAGATCCTCTTCACTCCAATACACTGTACATGCTGGGAACAGACGCCATTGCTATTTGCCCTGTGTATGACAATGGGAGCGCAATAGTGAGTCCTCTTACCAGAAAAAACTCTTGCTTGTAGGACCCGAAACTGCATGTGATTCAACTCCATTTAGGACTGGGAAACAAACGCTAGCTCGCCTTACAAGTAACATACTCTGCTTTTGAGGAAAGAGCACTCTTCTACTCTACTGTGTTTTCTATGGGGTCCAAACAGTGAGCTTGCTCAGAACCAAAGAACTGTGCTTCCTACACACACGGACCATATCTAGTTAAACTCTGCTTATTAACCTGATAAGAAGAGTAGATCCTCTTCAGTCCAATAAACTATACATGCTGGAAACAGACGCCAGTGCTATTTGCCCTGTATATGACAATGGGAGCGCAATAGTGACTCTTCTTACCAGAAAACAACTCTTGCTCGTAGGACAAGAAACTGCATGTGATTCAACTCCATTTAGGACTGGGAAAAAAACACTAGCTCGCTTTACAAGAAACACACTCTGCTTTTGAGAAAAGAGCACTCTTGTCTTTACTGTGTTTCCTATGGGGTCCGAACAGTGATCTTGCTCAGAACAAAAGAACTGTGCTTCCTACACACTCTGGCCATACCTAGTTCAACTCTTTTTAGGAAAGTGACAAGAACAGTAGCTCCTCTTGAGTCCAATACACTGTATTGCTGAGAACAGACGCGAGTGCTATTTGTACTGTGTATGGCAACGGGAGCGGAATAGTGACTCTTCTTACCAGAAAACAACTCTTGCTCCTAGGACCAGAAACTGCATGTGTATTTCAACTCCATTTAGGACTGGGAAACAAAGGCTAGATTGCCTTAAAAGAAACACACCCTGCATTTGAAAAAAGAGCACTCTTCTACTCTACTGTGTTTCCTATGGTGTCCGAACAGTGAGCTTGCTCACAACAAAAGAACTGTGCTTCCTACACACACGGGCCATATCTAGTTCAACTCTGCTTAGGAAACTGACAAGAACAGTAGCTCCTCCTCAGTCCAATACACTGTACTTGCTGGGAACAAACGCGAGTGCTATTTGCACTGTGTATGGAAATGGGAGCACAATAGTTACTCTTCTTACCAGAAAACAACTCTTGCTGGTAGGACCAAAAACTGCAAGTGATTCAACTCCTTTTAGAACTGGGAAACAAACGATAGCTCGCCTTACAAGAAACACACTCTGCTTCTGAGAAAAGAGCACACATCTACTCTACTGTGTTTCCTATATGGCCAGAACAGTGAGCTTTCTCAGAAAAAAAGAACTGTGCTGCCTACACACATGGGCCCTATCTAGTTCAATTCTGCTTAGGAAACTGACAAGATCAATAGATCCACTTCAGTCCAATACACTGTACATGCTGGCAACAGACGCCAGTGCTATTTGTCCTGTGTGTGACAATGGGAGCACAATAGTGACTCTTCTTACTAGAAAACAACTCTTGCTCGTAGGACCAAAAACTGCATGTGATTCAACTCCATTTAGGACTGGGAAACAAGCGCTAGCTCGCCGTAAAAGAAACATACTCTGCTTTTGAGAAAAGAGCACTCATCTACTGTACTGTGTTTTCTATGGGGTCCGAACAGTGAGCTTGCTCAGAACAAAAGAACTGTGCTTCCTACACACACGGGCAATATCTAGTTCAACTCTGCTTAGGAAACTGACAAGAACAGTAGCTCCTCTTCATTCCAATACACTGTACTTGCTGGCAACAGACGCTAGTGCTATTTGTACTGCGTATGGCAATGGGAGCGCAATAGTGACTTTCCTTACCAGAAAACAACTCTTGCTCCTGGGACCAACAACTGCATGTGATTCAACTCCATTTAGGACTGGGAAACAAATGGTAGCTCGCCTTACAAGAAACACACTCTGCTTTTGAGAAAAGAGCACTCTTCTACTCTACTGTGTTTCCTACAGGGCCAGAACAGTGAGCTTGCTCAGAAAAAAAGAACTGTGCTTCCTACACACACGGGCCATATCTACTTCAACTCTCCTTAGGAAACTGACAAGAACAGTAGATCCTCTTCAGTCCAATACACTGTACTTCCTGGGATCAGATGCCAGTGCTATTTGCCCTGTGTATGACAATGAAAGCGCAATAGTGACTCTTCTTAACAGAAAAAACTCTTGCTCGTAGGACCAGAAACTTCATGTGATTCAACTCCATTTAGGACTGGGAAACAAACGCTAGCTCGCCTTACAAGAAACACACTCTGCTTTTGAGAAAAGGGCACTCTTCTACTCTACTGTGTTTCCTATGGGGTCTGAACAGTGAGCTTGCTCAGAACAAAAGAACTGTGCTTCCTATACACACGGCCATATCTAGTTCAATTCTGCTTAGGAAACTGACAAGAACAGTAGATCCACTTCAGTCAAATACACTGTACATGCTGGGAACAGACGCCAGTGCTATTTGCCCTGTGTATGACAATGGGAGCGCAATAGTGACTATTCTTACCAGAAAACAACTCTTGCTTGTAGCACCAGAAACTGCATGTGATTCAATTCCATTTAGGACTGGGAAACAAATGCTAGCTAGCCTTACAAGAAACACACTCTGCTTTTGAGAAAAGAGCCCTCTTCTACTTTCCTGTGTTTCCTATAGGGCCAGAACAGTGAGCTTGCTCAGAACAAAAGAACTGTGCTGACTACACACACGGGCCATATCTATTTCAATTCTGCTTAAGTAACTGACAAGAACAGTAGATCCTCTTCAGTCCAATATACTGTATTTGCTGGGAACAGACGCCAGTGATATTTGCCCTGTGTATGACAATGGGAGCGCAATAGTGAATCTTCTTACCAGAAAACAACTCTTGCTCTTAGGACCCGAAACTGCATGTGATTCAACTCCATTTAGGACTGTGAAACAAACGCTAGCTCGCCTTACAAGAAACACAATCTGCTTTTGAGAAAAGAGCACTCTTCTACTCTACTGTGCTTTTATAGGGCCAGTACACTGAGCTTGCTCAGAACAATGAACTGTGCTGACTACACACACAGGCCATATCTATTTCAATTCTGCTTAGGAAACTGACAAGAACAGTAGATCCTCCTCAGTCCAATACACTGTACTTGCTGGGAACAGAAGCCAGTGCTATTTGCCCTGTGTATGACAATGGGAGCACAATAGTGACTCTTCTTACAAAAAAACAACTCTTGCTATTAGGACCACAAACTGCATGTGATTCAACTCCATTTCTGACTGGGAAACAAACGCTAGCTCGCCTTACAAGAAAAACACTCTGCTTTTGAGAAAAGAGCACTCTTCTACTCTAATGTGTTTCCTATAGGGCCAGAACAGTGAGCTTGCTCAGAACAAAAAAAGTGTGCTTCCTACACACACGGACCATATCTAGTTCAACTCTGCTTAGGAACCTGACAAGAACAGTAGATCCTCCTCAGTCCAATACACTGTACATGCTGGGAACAGACACCATTGCTATTTGCCCTGTGCATGACAATGGGAGCACAATAGTGACTCTTCTTTCCAGAAAACAACTCCTGCTCGTAGGACCACAAACTGCATGGCATTCAACTCCATTTCTGACTGGGAAACAAACACTAGCTCGCCTTACAAGAAACACACTCTGCTTTTGAGAAAAGAGCACTCTTCTACTCTACTGTGTTTCCTATAGGGCCAGAACAGTGAGCATGCTCAGAACATAAAAACTGTGCTTCCTAGACACACGGGCCATATCTAGTTCAACTCTGCTTAGGAAACTGACAAGAACAGTAGCTTTTCTTCAGTCCGATACACTGTACTTGCTGGGATCAGACACGAGTGCTATTGCACTGTGTATGGCAATGGGAGCACAATAGTGACTTTCCTTACCAGAAAACAACTCTTGCTCGTAGGACCAGAAACTGCATGGGATTGAACTCCATTTAGGACTGGGAAAAAAACACTAGCTTGCCTTACAAGAAACACACTCTGCTTTTGAGAAAAGAGTACTCTTCTACTCTACTGTGTTTCCTATAGGGCCAGAACAGTGAGCTTGCTCAGAACATAATAACTGTGCTTCCTACACACACGGGCCATATCTAGTTCAACTCTGCTTAGGAACCTGACAAGAACAGTAGATCCTCTTCAGTCCAATACACTGTACTTGGTGGGAACAGACTCCAGTGCTATTTGTCCTGTGTATGGCAATGGCAGCGCAATAGTGACTATTCATACCATAAAACAACTCTTGCTCATAGGACCAGAATCTTCATGTGATTAAACTCCATTTAGGACTGGGAAACAAACACTAGCTCGCCTTACAAGAAAGACTCTCTGATTTTGAAAAAAGAGCACTCTTCTACTCTACTGTGTTTCCTATGGGGTCCAAACAGTGAGCTTGCTCAGAACAAAAGAACTGTGCTTCCTACACACACGGCCATATCTAGTTCAACTCTGCTTAGGAACCTGACAAGAGCAGTAGGTCCTCCTCAGTCCAATACACTGTACATGCTGGGAACAGACACCATTGCTATTTGCCCTGTGCATGACAATGGGAGCACAATAGTGACTCTTCTTACCAGAAAACAACTCTTGCTCGTAGGACCAGAAACTGCATGGCATTCAACTCCATTTCTGACTGGGAAACAAACACTAGCTCGCCTTACAAGAAACACACTCTGCTTTTGAGAAAAGAGCACTCTTCTACTCTACTGTGTTTCCTAATTGTTCCGAACAGTGAGCTTGCTCAGAACAAAAGAACTGTGCTTTGTACACACACGGTCCATATCTAGTTCAACTCTGCTTAGGAAACTGACAAGAACAGTAGCACCTCTTCAGTCCAATACACGGTACTTGCTGGAAGCAGACGCATGTGGTATTTGCACAGTGTATGGCAATGGAAGCGCAATAGTGACTTTTCTTACCAGAAAAAAACTCTTGCTCGTAGGTCCAGAAACTGCATGGGATTCAACTCCATTTCTGACTGGGAAACAAACACTAGCACGCCTTACAAGAAACACACTCAGCTTTTGAAAAAAGAGAGCTCTTCTACTCTGCAGTATTTCCTATGGGGACCGAACAGTGAGCTTGCTCAGAAAAAAAGAACTGTGCTTCCTACACACACGGGCCATATCAAGTTCAACTCTGCTTAGGAAACTGACAAGAAAAGAGCTCCTCGTCAGTCCAATAAACTGTACTCACTGTGAACAGACGCGAGTGCTATTTGCACTGTGTATGGCAATGGGAGCACAATAGTGACTTTCCTTACCAGAAAACAACTCTTGCTCGTAGGACCAAAAACTGCATGTGATTCAAATCCATTTAGGACTGGGAAACAAACGCTAGCTCGCCTTACAAGAAACACACTCTGCTTTTGAGAAAAGAGCACTCTTCTACTCTACTGTGCTTTTTATAGGGCCAGTACAGTGAGCTTGCTCAGAACAATGAACTGTGCTGACTACACACACAGGCCATATCTATTTCAATTCTGCTTAGGAAAATGAAAGAACAGTAGATCCTCTTCAGTCCAATACACTGTACTTGCTGGGAACAGACGCCAGTGCTATTTGCCCTGTGTATGACAATGGGAGCACAATAGTGACTCTTCTTACAAGAAAACAACTCTTGCTCATAGGACCAGAAACTGCATGTGATTCAACTTCATTTAGGACTGGGAAACAAACGCTAGCTGGCCTTACAAGAAACACACTCTGCTTTTGAGAAAAGAGCACACTTCTACTCTACTGTGTTTCCTATGGGGTTTGAACAGTGAGCTTCCTCAGAAGAAAAGAACTGTGCTTCCTACACACGGCCATATCTAGTTCAATTTAGCTTAGCCAACTGACAAGAACAGTAGATCCTCCTCAGTCCAATACACTGTACATGCTGGGAACAGTCGCCAGTGCTATTTGCCTTGTGTATGACAATGTGAGCGCAATGGTTACTCTTCTTATCAGAAAACAACTCTTGCTCGAAAAACCAGAAACTGCATGTATTCAACTCCATTTTGGACTGGGAAAAAAAAGCTAGGTTGCCTTACAAGAAACACACTCTGCTTTTGAGAAAAGAGCACTCTTCTACTCTATTGGGTTTCCTATAGGGCCAGAACAGTGAGCTTGCTCAGAACAAAAGAACTGTGCTTCCTACACACATGGGCTATATCTAGTTCAACTCTGCTTAGGAAACTGACAAGAACAATACATCCTCTTCAGTCCAATACAGTGTACAGGCTGGGAACAGACGCCAGTGCTATTTGCCCTGTGTATGAAAATGGGAGCACAATAGTGACTCTTCTTACCAAAAAACAACTCTTGCTCTTAGGACCAGAAACTGCATGTGATTCAACACCATTTAGGACTGGGAAACAAACGCTAGCTCGCCTTACAAAAAACACGCTCTGCTTTTGAGAAAAGAGCACTCTTCTACTCTAAACTGTTTCCTATGGGGTCCGAACAGTGAGCTTGCTCAGAACAAAAGAACTGTGCTTCCTACACACACGGACCATATGTAGTTCAACTCTGCTTAGGAACCTGACAAGAACAGTAGCTCCTCTTCAGTCCAACACTGTACTTGCAGGGAACAGATGCGAGTGCTTTTTGCACTGTGTATGGCAATGGGCGCGCAATAGTGACTTTCCTTACCAGAAAACAAATCTTGTGCATAGGACCAGAAACTGCATGTGATTCAACTCCATTTAGGACTAGGAAACAAACGCTAGCTTGCCCTACAAGAAACACACTCTGCTTTAGAGAAAAGAGCACTCTTCTAATGTACTGTGTTTCCTAAGGGGCCAGAACAGTGAGCTTGCTCAGAACATAAGAACTGAGCTTCCTACGCACACGGGCCATATCTAGTTCAACTCTGCTTAGGAAACTGACAAGAACAGTAGCTCCTCTTTAGTCCGATACACTGTACTTGCTGGGAACAGACGCCAGGGCTATTTGCACTGTGTATGTCAATGGGAGCGCAATAGTGACTTTCCTTACCAGAAAACAACTCTTGCTCATAGGACCAGTATCTGCATGTGATTCAACTCCATTTAAGACTGGAAAACAAATGCTACCTCACCTTACATGAAACACACTCTGCTTTTGAGAAAAGAGCACTCTTCTACTCTACTGTGTTTCCTATAGGGCCAGAACGGTGAGCTTGCTCAGAACAAAAGAACTGTGCTTCCTACACACATGGGCCATATCTAGTTCACCTCTGCTTAGGAACCTGACAAGAACAGTATCTCGTCTTCAGTCCAACACTGTACTTGCTGGGAACAGTCGCGAGTGCTATTTGCACTGTGAATGGCAATGGGAGCGCAATAGTGACTTTCCTTACCAGAAAAAAACTCTTGTTTGTAGAACCAGAAACTGCATGTGATTCAATTGCATTTAGGACTAGGAAACAAACACTAGCTTGCCTTACAAGAAACTCACTCGGCTTTTGAGAAAAGAGCACTCTTCTACTCTACTGTGTTTCCTATGGGGTCCGAACAATGAGCTTGCTTAGAACAAAAGAACTGTGCTTCCTACACACATGGGCCGTATCTAGTTCACCTCTGCTTACGAAACTGAAAAAAACAGTAGATCCTATTCAGTCCAATACACTGTACTTGCTGGGAACAGATGCGAGTGCTATTTGCACTGTGTATGGCAATGGGAGCACAATTATGACTCGTCTTACCAGAAAACAACTCTTGCTCGTAGGAAAAAAACTGCATGTGACTCAACTCCATTTAGGACTGGGAAACAAAATCTAGCTCGCCTTACAAGAAACACACTCTGCTTTTGAGAAAAAAGCACTCTTCTACTCTACTGTGTTTTCCATAGGGCCAGAACGGTGAGCTTGCTCAGAACATAAGAACTGAGCTTCCTACACACACGGGCCATATCTAGTTGAACTCTGCTTAGGAAACTGACAAGAACAGTAGCTCCTCTTCAGTCCTATACACTGTACTTGCTGGGAACAGACGCCAGTGCTATTTGCACTGTGTATGGCAATGGGAGTGCAATAGTGACTTTCCTTACAAGAAAACAACTCTTGCTCATAGGACCAGAAACTGCATGTGATTCAACTCCACTTAGGACTGGGAAACAAATGCTACCTCGCCTTACATGAAACACACTCTGCTTTTGAGAAAAGAGCACTCTTCTACTCTACTGTGTTTCCTATGGGGTCCGAACAGTGAGCTTGCTCAGAACAAAAGAACTGTGCTTCCTACACACATGGGCCATATAGTTCACCTCTGCTTAGGAAACTGAAAAGAACAGTAGATCCTAATCAGTCCAATACACTGTACTTGCTGGGAACAGACTCGAGTGCTATTTGCACTGTGTATGGCAATGGGAGCACAATAGTGATTCGTCTTACCAGAAAACAACTCTTGCTCATAGGACAAAAAACTGCACGTGACTCAACTCAATTTAGGACTGGGAAACAAACTCTAGCTCGCCTTACAAGAACCACACTCTGCTTTTGAGAAAAGAGCACTCTTCTACTCTACTGTGTTTCCCATAGGGCCAGAACGGTGAGCTTTCTCAGAACAAAAAAACTGTGCTTCCTACACACACGCGCCATATCTAGTTCAACTCTGCTTAGGGAACTGACAAGAACAGTAGCTCCTTTTCAGTCCGATACACTGTACCTGCTGGCATCAGACGCGAGTGCAATTTGCACTGTGTATGGCAATGGGAGCGCAATAGTGACTTTCCTTACAAGAAAACAACTCTTGTTCGTAGGACCAGAAACTGCATGGGATTCAACTCCATTTAGGACTGGGAAAAAAACGCTAGCTTGCCTTACAAGAAACACACTCTGCTTTTGAGAAAAGAGCACTCTTCTACTCTACTGTGTTTCCTATAGGGCCAGAACAGTGAGCTTGCTCAGAACAAAATAACTATGCTTCCTACACACACGGGCCATATCTAGTTCAACTCTGCTTAGGAACCTGACAAGAACAGTAGATCCCCTTTAGTCCAAAACACTGTACTTGCTGGGAACAGACTCCAGTGCTATTTGTCCTGTGTATGGCAATGGCAGCGCAATAGTGACTTTCCTTACCAGAAAACAACTCTTGCTCATAGTACCAGACACTTCATGGAATTCAACTCCATTTAGGACTGGGAAACAAACGCTAGCTCGCCTTACAAGAAACACACTATGCTTTAGAGAAAGGAGCACTCTTCTAGTCTACTGTGTTTCCTATAGGGCCAGAACAGTGAGCTTGCTCAGAACATAATAACTGTTCTTCCTACACACACGGGCCATATCTAGTTCAACTCTGCTTAGGAACCTGACAAGAACAGTAGATCCCCTTTAGTCCAATACACTGTACTTGCTGCTAACAGACGCCAGTGCTATTTGTCCTGTGTATGGCAATGGCAGCGCAATAGTGACTATTCTTACCATAAAACAACTCTTGCTCGTAGGACCAGAAACTGCGTGTTTTTCAACTCCATTGAGGAATGGGAAACAAATGCTAGCTCACCTTACAAGAAACACACTCTGCTTTAGAGAAAAGAGCACTCTTCTACTCTACTGTGTTTCCTATGGGGTCCAAACAGTGAGCTTGCTCAGAACAAAAAAAATTGTGCTTCCTACACACACGGCCATATCTAGTTCAAGTCTGCTCAGGAACCTGACAAGAACAGTAGATCCTCTTCAGTCCAATACACTGTACTTGCTGGCAACAGACGCCAATGCTCTTTGTCCTGTGTATGGCAATGGCAGCGCAATAGTGACTTTCCTTACCAGAAAAAAACTCTTGCTCATAGTACCAGAAACTGCATGAGATTCATCCTCATTTAGGACTGGGAAACAAACGCTACCTCGCCTTACAAGAAACACACTCTGCTTTAGAGAAAGAAGCACTCTTCTAGTCTACTGTGTTTCCTATGGGGTCCAAACAGTGAGCTTGCTCAGAACAAAAGAACTGTGCTTCCTACACACACAGACCATATGTAGTTCAACTCTGCTTAGGAACCTGACAAGAACAGTAGCTCCTCTTCAGTCCAACACTGTACTTGCTGGGAACAGACGCAAGTGCTATTTGCAGTGTGTATGGCAATGGGAGCACAATAGTGACTTTCCTTACCAGAAAACAACTCTTGTTCGTAGGACCAGAAACTCCATGTGATTCAACTCCATTTAGGACTAGGAAACAAACGCTAGCTTTCCCTACAAGAAACACACTCTGCTTTAGAGAAAAGAGCACTCTTCTACTCTACTGTGTTTCCTGTGGGGTCCGAACAGTGAGCTTGCTCAGAACAAAAGAACTGTGCTTCCTACACACACGGGCCATATCTAGTTCAACTCTGCTTAGGAACCTGACAAGAACAGTAGATCCCCTTTAGTCCAATACACAGTACTTGCTGGGAACAGACGCCAGTGCTATTTGTCCTGTGTATGGCAATAGCAGTGCAATAGTGACTATTCTTACCATAAAACAACTCTTGCTCGTAGGACCAGAAACTGCATGTGTTTCAACTCCATTTAGGACTGGGAAACAAACGATAGCTCGCCTTACAAGAAACACACTCTGCTTTAGAGAAAAGAGCACTCTTCTACTCTACTGTGTTTCCTATTGTGCCAGAATGGTGAGCTTGCTCAGAACAAAAGACCTGTTCTTCCTACACACATGGGCCATATCTAGTTCACCTCTGCTTAGGAACTTGACAAGAACAGTAGCTCGTCTTCAGTCCAACACTATACTTGCTGGGAACAGACGCGAGTGCTATTTGCACTGTGAATGGCAATGGGAGCGCAATAGTGACTTTCCTTACCAGAAAACAACTCTTGTTTGTAGAACCAGAAACTGCATGTGATTCAATTGCATTTAGGACTAGGAAACAAACACTAGCTTGTCTTACAAGAAACACACTCTGCTTTTGAGAAAAGAGCACTCTTCTACTCTACTGTGTTTCCTATGGGGTCCGAAAGTGAGCTTGCTCAGAACAAAAGAACTGTGCTTCCTACACACATGGGCCATATAGTTTACATCTGCTTAGAAAACTGAAAAGAACAGTAGATCCTATTCAGTCCAATACACTGTACTTGCTGGGAACAGACTCGAGTGCTATTTGCACTGTGTATGGCATTGGGAGCACAATAGTGACTCGTCTTACCAGAAAACAACTCTTGCTCATAGGACAAAAAACTGCATGTGACTCAACTCCATTTAGGACTGGGAAATAAACTCTAGCTCGCCTTACAAGAAACACACTCTGCTTTTGAGAAAAGAGCACTCTTCTACTCTACTGTGTTTCCCATAGGGCCAGAACGGTGAGATTTCTCAGAACAAAAAAACTATGCTTGTACACACACGGGCCATATCTAGTTCAACTCTGCTTAGGAAACTGACAAGAACAGTAGCTCCTCTTCAGTCCGATACACTGTACCTGCTGGCATCAGACGCGAGTGCTATTTGCACTGTGTATGGCAATGGGAGCGCAATAGTGACTTTCCTTACCAGAAAACAACTCTTGCTCCTAGGACCAGAAACTGCATGGGATTCAACTCCATTTAGGACTGGGAAAAAAACGCTAGCTTGCCTTACAAGAAACACACTCTACTTTTGAGAAAAGAGCACTCATCTACTCTACTGTATTTCCTATAGGGCCAGAACAGTGAGCTTGCTCAGAACATAATAACTATGCTTCCTAAACACACGGGCCATATCTAGTTCAACTCTGCTTAGGAACCTGACAAGAACAGTAGATCCCCTTTAGTCCAATACACTGTACTTGCTGGGAACAGACGCCAGTGCTATTTGTCCTGTGTATGGCAATGGCAACGCAATAGTGACTATTCTTACCATAAAACAACTGTTGCTCGTAGGACCAGAAACTGCATGTGTTTCAACTCCATTTAGGACTGGGAAACAAACGCTACCTCTCCTTACAAGAAAAACACTCTGCTTTAGAGAAAAGAGCACTCTTCTACTCTACTTTTTTTCCTATAGGGCCAGAACAGTGAGCTTGCTCAGGACAAAAGAACTGTGCTTCCTACACACGGGCCATATCTAGTTCAACTCTGCTTAAGAAACAGACAAGAACAGTAACTCCTCTTCAGTCCGATACACTGTACTTGCTGAAAACAGACACGAGTGCTATTTGCACTGTATTTGGCAATGGGAGCGCAATAGGGACTTTCCTTACCAGAAAACAACTCTAGCTCGTAGGACCAGAATGTGCATGTGATTCAACTCCATTTAGGACTGGGAAACAAATGCTACCTCGCCTTACATGAAACAAACTCTGCTTTTGAGAAAAGAGTACTCTTCTACTCTACTGTGTTTCCTATGGCGTCCAAACAGTGAGCTTGCTCAGAACAAAAGAACTGTGCTTCCTACACACATGGGCCATATCTAGTTCAAATCTGCTGAGGAAACTAAAAAGAACAGTAGATCCTCTTCAGTCCAATACACTGTACTTGCTGGGAACAGACACGAGTGCTATTTGCACTTTGTAGGGCAATTGGAGCACAATAGTGTCTCGTCTTACGAGAAAACAACTCTTGCTCATAGGACAAAAAACTGCATTTGACTCAACTACATTTAGGACTGGGAAAAAAACTCTAGCTCGCCTTACAAGAAACACACTCTGCTTTTGAGAAAAGAACACTCTTCTAATCTACTGTGTTTCCCATAGGGCCAGAACAATGAGCTTGCTCAGAACAAAAGAACTGTGCTTCAATCACACACGGGGCATATCTAGTTCAACTCTGCTTAGGAAACTGAGAAGAACAGTAGCTCCTCTTCAGTCCAATACACTGTACTTGCTAGGAACAGACGGGACTGCTAATTGCACTGAGTATGGCAATGGGAGCGCAATAGTGACTTTCCTTACCAGAAAACAACTCTTGCTCGTAGGACCAGAAACTGCATGTGATTCAACTCCATTTAGGACTGGGAAACAAACGCTAGCTCGCCTTACAAGAAACACACTCTGCTTTTGAGAAAAGAGCACTCTTCTACTCTACTGTGTTTCCTATGTGGTCCAAACAGTGAGCTTGCTCAGAACAAAAGAACTGTGCTTCCTACACACACGGCCATATCTTGTTCAATTCTGCTTAGGAAACTGACAAGAACAGTAGATACTCTTCAGTCCAATACACTGTTCTTGCTGGGAACAGACGCCAGTGCTATTTGTCCTGTGTATGGCAATGGCAGCGCAATAGTGACTCTTCTTACCATAAAACAACTCTTGCTTGTAGGACTAGAAACTGCATGTGATTCAACTCCATTTAGGACTGGGAAACAAACGCTAGCTCGCCTTACAAGAAACACACTCTGCTTTAGGGAAAAGAGCACTCCTCTATTCTATTGTGTTTCCTATAGGGCCAGAACAGTGAGCTTGCTCAGAACAAAAGAACTGTGCTTCCTACACATGGGCCATACCTAGTTCAACTCTGCTTAGGAAACTGACAAGAACAGTAGCTCCTCTTCAGTCCGATACACTGTACTTGCGGGGAACAGACGTGAGTGCTATTTGCACTGTGTATGGCATTGGAGCACAATAGTGACTCGTCTTACCAGAAAACAACTCTTGCTCGTAGGACAAAAAACTGCATGTGACTCAACTCCATTTAGGACTGGGAAACAAACGCTAGCTCACCTTACAAGAAACACACTCTGCTTTTGAGAAAAGAGCACTCCTCTACTCTACTGTGTTTCCTATAGGGCCAGAACAGTGAGCTTGCTCAGAACAAAAGGACTGTGCTTCCTAAACACACGGCCATATCTAGTTCAATTCTGCTTAGGAACCTGACAAGAACAGTAGGTCCTCTATAGTCCAATACACTGTACTTGCTGGGAACAGACGCCAGTGCTATTTGTCCTGTGTATGGCAATGGCAGCGCAATAGTGACTCTTCTTACCAGAAAACAACTCTTGCTTGTAGGACCAGAAACTGCATGTGATTCAACTCCATTTAGACTGGGAAACAAAAGCTGGCTCACCTTACAAGAAACACACTCTGCTTTAGAGAAAAGAGCACTCTTCTACTCTACTGTGTTTCCTATAGGGCCAGAACAGTGAGCTTGCTCAGAACAAAAGAACTGTGCTTCCTACACACGGGCCATATCTAGTTCAACTCTGCTTAGGAAACTGACAAGAACAGTAGCACCTCTTCAGTCCGATACACTGTACTTGTTGGGAACAGACGCGAGTGCTATTTGCACTGTGTATGTCAATGGGAGCGCAATAGTGACTTTCCTTACCAGAAAACAACTCTTGCTCATAAGACCAGAAATTGCATGAGATTCAACTCCATTTAGGACTGGGAAACAAATGCTAGCTCGCCTTACATGAAACACACTCTGCTTTAGAGAAAAGAGCACTCTTCTACTCTACTGTGATTCCTATAGGGCCAGAACAGTGAGCTTGCTCAGAACAAAAGGACTGTGCTTCCTACACACAGGGCCATATCTAGTTCAACTCTGCTTAGGAAACTGACAAGAACAGTAGCACCTCTTCAGTCCGATACACTGTACTTGCTGGGAACAGACGCGAGTGCTATTTGCACTGTATATGGCAATGGGAGCACAATAGTGACTTTCCTTACAGAAAACAACTCTTGCTCGTGAGACCAGAAACTGCATGTGATTCAACTCCATTTAGGACTGGGAAACAAATGCTAGCTCGCCTTACATGAAACACACTCTGCTTTTGAGAAAAGAGCACTCTTCTACTCTACTGTGTTTCCTAAGGGGTCCGAACAGTGAGCTTGCTCAGAACAAAAGAACTGTGCTTCCTACACACATGGGCCATATCTAGTTCAACTCTGCTTAGGAAGCTGACAAGAACAATAGCTCCTCTTCCTTCCAATACACTGTACTTGCGGGGAACAGACGCTAGTGCTATTTGCACTGTGTATGGCAATTGGAGCACAATAGTGACTTGTCTTACCAGAAAACAACTCTTGCTCCTAGGACAAAAAACTGCATGTGACTCAACTCCATTTAAAACTAGCAAACAAACGCTAGCTCGACTTCCAAGAAACACACTCTGCTTTTGAAAAAAGAGCACTCCTCTACTCTACTGTGTTTCCTATAGAGCCAGAAGATTGAACTTGCTCAGAACATTAGAACTGTGCTTCCTACACACACGGCCATATCTAGTTCAATTCTGCTCAGGAACCTGACAAGAACAGTAGGTCCTCTTCTGTACAATACACTGTACTTGCTGGGAACAGACGCCAGTGCTATTTGTCCTGTGTATGGCAATGGCAGCGCAATAGTGACTATTCTTACCATAAAACAACCCTTGCTTGTAGGACTAGAAACTGCATGTGATTCAACTCCATTTAAAACTGGGAAACAAACGCTAGCCCGACTTCCAAGAAACACACTCTGCTTTTGAGAAAAGAGCACTCTTCTACTCTACTGTGTTTCCCATAGAGCCAGAAGATTGAACTTGCTCAGAACATTAAGACTGTGCTTCCTACACACACGGCCATATCTAGTTCAATTCTGCTTAGGAACCTGACAAGAACAGTAGATCCTCTTCTGTACAATACACTGTACTTGCTGGGAACAGACGCCAGTGCTATTTGTCCTGTGTATGGCAATGGCAGCGCAATAGTGACTCTTCTTACCATAAAACAACTCTTGCTTGTAGGACTAGAAACTGCATGTGATTCAACTCCATTTAGGACTGGGAAACAAACGCTAGCTCGCCTTATAAGAAACACACTCTGCTTTAGGGAAAAGAGCACTCCTCTATTCTATTGTGTTTCATATAGGGCCAGAACAGTGAGCTTGCTCAGAACAAAAGAACTGTGCTTCCTACACACGGGCCATACCTGGTTCAACTCTGCTTAGGAAACTGACAAGAACAGTAGCTCCTCTTCAGTCCGATACACTGTACTTGCAGGGAACAGACGCGAGTGCTATTTGCACTGTGTATGGCATTGGAGCACAATAGTGACTCGTCTTACCAGAAAACAACTCTTGCTCGTAGGACAAAAAACTGCATGTGACTCAACTCCATTTAGGACTGGGAAACAAACGCTAGCTCACCTTACAAGAAACACACTCTGCTTTTGAGAAAAGAGCACTCTTCTACTCTACTGTGTTTCCTATAGGGCCAGAACAGTGAGCTTGCTCAGAACAAAAGAACTGTGCTTCCTACACACACGGGCCGTATCTAGTTCACTTCTGCTTAGGAACCTGACAAGAACAGTAGATCCTCTTCAGTCCAATACACTGTACTTGCTGGGAACAGACGCCAGTGCTATTTGTCCTGTGTATGGCAATGGCAGCGCAATAGTGACTCTTCTTACTAGAAAACAACTCTTGCTTGTAGGACCAGAAACTGCATGTGATTTAACTCCATTTAGGACTGGGAAACAAAAGCTAGCTCACCTTACAAGAAACACACTCTGCTTTAGAGAAAAGAGCACTCTTCTACTCTACTGTGTTTCCTATAGGGCCAGAACAGTGAGCTTGCTCAGAACAAAAGAACTGTGTTTCCTACACACGGGCCATATCTAGTTCAACTCTGCTTAGGAAACTGACAAGAACAGTATCTCCTCTTCAGTCCGATACACTGTACTTGCTGGGAACAGACGCGAGTGCTATTTACACTGTGTATGTCAATGGGAGCACAAAAGTGACTTTCCTTACCAGAAAACAACTCTTGCTCGTAAGACCAGAAACTGCATGAGATACAACTCCATTTAGGACTGGGAAACAAATGCTAGCTCACCTTACATGAAACACACTCTGCTTTTGAGAAAAGAGCACTCTTCTACTCTACTGTGTTTTCTTTGGGGTCCGAACAGTGAGCTTGCTCAGAACAAAAGAACTTTGCTTCCTACACACACGGGCCATATCTAGTTCAACTCTGCTTAGGAAACTGACAAGAACAATAGCTCCTCTTCCTTCCAATACACTGTACTTGCAGGGAACAGACGCGAGTGCTATTTGCACTGTGTATGGCAATTGGAGCACAATAGTGACTTGTCTTACCAGAAAACAACTCTTGCTCATAGGACAAAAAACTGCATGTGACTCAACTCCATTTAGGACTAGGAAACAAACGCTAGCTCGACTTCCAAGAAACACACTCTGCTTTTGAGAAAAGAGCACTCTTCTACTCTACTGTGTTTCCTATAGGGTGCAAACAGTGAGCTTGCTCAGAACAAAAAAAATTGTGCTTCCTACACACACGGCCATATCTAGTTCAAGTCTGCTTAGGAACCTGACAAGAACAGTAGCTCCTCTTCAGTCCAATACACTGTACTTGCTGGGAACAGACGCCAGTGCTATTTGTCCTGTGTAGGGCAATGGCAGCACAATAGTGACTCTTCTTACCAGAAAACAACTCTTGCTCGTAGGACCAGAAACTGCATGTGATTCAACTCCATTTAGGACTGGGAAACAAATGCTAGCTCGCCTTACAAGAAACACACTCTGCTTTTGAGAAAAGAGCACTCTTCTACTCTACTGTGTTTCCTATGGGGTCCGAACAGTGAGCTTGCTCAGAACAAAAGAACTGTGCTTTCTACACACACGGGCCATATCTAGTTCAACTCTGCTTAGGAACCTGACAAGAACAGTAGATCCTCTTCAGTCCAATACACTGTACTTGCTGGGAACAGACGCCAGTGCTATTTGTCCTGTGTATGGCAATGCCAGCGCAATAATGACTCTTCTTACCAGAAAACAACTCTTGCTTGTAGGACCAGAAACTGCATGTGATTCAACTCCATTTAGGACTGGGAAACAAAAGCTAGCTCACCTTACAAGAAACACACTCTGCTTTAGAGAAAAGAGCACTCTTCTACTCTACTGTGTTTCCTATAGTGCCAGAACAGTGAACTTGCTCAGAACAAAAGAACTGTGCTTCCTACGCACGGGCCATATCTAGTTCAACTCTGCTTAGGAAACTGACAAGAACAGTAGCTCCTCTTCAGTCCGATACGCTGCACTTGCTGGGAACAGACGCGAGTGCTATTTGCACTGTGTATTTCAATGGGAGCGCAATAGTGACTTTCTTTACGAGAAAACAACTCTTGCTCGTAAGACCAGAAACTGCATGAGATTCAACTCCAATTAGGACTGGGAAACAAATGCTAGCTCACCTTACATGAAACACACTCTGCTTTAGAGAAAAGAGCACTCTTCTACTCTACTGTGTTTCCTATAGGGCCAGAACAGTGAGCTTGCTCAGAAGAAAAGGACTGTGCTTCCTACACACAGGGCCATATCTCGTTCAACTCTGCTTAGGAACCTGACAAGAACAGTAGCACCTCTTCAGTCCGATACACTGTACTTGCTGGGAACAGACGCGAGTGCTATTTGCACTGTGTTTTTCATTGGAGCACAATAGTGACACGTCTTACCAGAAAACAACTCTTGCTCGTAGGAAAAAAAACTGAATGTGACTCAACTCCATTTAGGACTGGGAAACAAACGCTAGCTCGACTTCCAAGAAACACACTCTGCTTATGAGAAAAGAGCACTCTTCTACTCTACTGTGTTTCCTATAGAGCCAGAAGATTGAACTTGCTCAGAACATTAGAACTGTGCTTCTTACACACACGGAGATATCTAGTTCAATTCTGCTTAGGAACCTGACAAGAACAGTAGATCCTCTTCTGTACAATACACTGTACTTGCTGGGAACAGACGCCACTGCTATTTGTCCTGTGTATGGCAACGGGAGCGCAATAGTGACTCTTTTTACCATAAAACAACTCTTGCTCGTAGGACTAGAAACTGCATGTGATTCAACTCCATTTAGGACTGGGAAACAAACGCTAGCTCGCCTTACACGAAACACACTCTGCTTTAGGGAAAAGAGCACTCTTCTACTCTATTGTGTTTCCTATAGGGCCAGAACAGTGAGCTTTCTCAGAACAAAAGAACTGTGCTTCCTACACACGGGCCATAACTAGTTCAACTCTCCTTAGGAAACTGACAAGAACAGTAGCTCCTCTTCAGTTCGATACACTGCACTTGCTGGGAACAGACGCCAGTGCTATTTGCACTGTGTATGGCAATGGGAGCGCAATAGTGACTTCCCTTACCAGAAAACAACTCTTGCTCGTAGGACCAGAAACTGCATGTGATTCAACTCCATTTAGGATTGGGAAACAAATGCTAGCTCGCCTTACAAGAAACACACTCTGCTTTTGAGAAAAGAGCACTCTTCTACTCTACTGTGTTTCCTATAAGGTCCGAACAGTGAGCTTGCTCAGAACAAAAGAACTGTTCTTTCTACACACACGGGCCATATCTAGTTCAACTCTGCTTAGGAAAAAAACAAGAACAGTAGGTCCTCTTCAGTCCGATACACTGTACTTGCGGGGAACAGACGCGAGTGCTATTTGCACTGTGTATGGCATTGGAGCACAATAGTGACTCGTCTTACAAGAAACCAACTCTTGCTCGTAGGACAAAAAACTTCATGTGACTCAACTCCATTGAGGACTGCGAAACAAACGCTAGCTCGACTTACAAGAAACACACTCTGGTTTTGAGAAAAGAGCACTCTTCTACTCTACTGTGTTTCCTATGGGGTCTGAATATTGAGCTTGCTCAGAACAAAAGAACTGTGCTTCCTACACACACGGCCATATCTAGTTCAATTCTGCTTAGGAACCTGACAAGAACAGTAGAACCTCTTCAGTCCAATACACTGTACTTGCTGGGAACAGACGCCAGTGCTATTTGGCTTGTGTATGGTAATGACAGCGCAATAGTGACTCTTCTTTCCAGAAAACAACTCTTGCTTGTAGGACCAGAAACTGCGTGTGATTCAACTCCATTTAGGACTGGGAAACAAAAGCTAGCTCACCTTACAAGAAACACACTCTGCTTTAGAGAAAAGAGCACTCTTCTACTCTACTGTGTTTCCTATAGGGCCAGAACAGTGAGCTTGCTCAGAACAAAAGAACTGTGCTTCCTACACACGGGCCATATCTAGTTCAACTCTGCTTAGGAAACTGACAAGAACAGTAGCTCCTCTTCAGTCCGATACACTGCACTTGCTGGGAACAGACGCGAGTGCTATTTGCCCTGTGTATTTCAATGGGAGCGCAATAGTGACTTTCCTTACAAGAAAACAACTCTTGCTCGTAAGACCAGAAACTGCATGAGATTCAACTCCATTTAGGACTGGGAAACAAATGCTAGCTCGCCTTACATGAAACACACTCTGCTTTAGAGAAAAGAGCACTCTTCTACTCTACTGTGTTTCCTATAGGGCCAGAACAGTGAGCTTTCTCAGAACAAAAGAACTGTGCTTCCTACACACGGGCCATAACTAGTTCAACTCTGCTTAGAAAACTGACAAGAACAATAGCTCCTCTTCAGTCCGATACACTGTACTTGCGGGGAACAGACGCGAGTGCTATTTGCACTGTGTATGGCTTTGGAGCGCAATAGTGACTTTCCTTACAAGAAAAAAACTCTTGCTCGTAGGACCAGAAACTGCATGTGATTCAACTCCATTTAGGACTGGGAAACAAATGCTAGCTCGCCTTACAAGAAACACACTCTGCTTTTGAGAAAAGAGCACTCTTCTACTTTACTGTGTTTCCTATGGGGTCCGAACAGTGAGCTTGCTCAGAACAAAAGAACTGTGCTTGCTACACACACGGGCCATATCTAGTTCAACTCTGCTTAGGAAACAGACAAGAACAGTAGCTCCTCTTCAGTCCGATACACTGTACTTGCGGGGAACAGACGCGAGTGCTATTTGCACTGTGTTTGGCATTGGAGCACAATAGTGACTCGTCTTACCAGAAAACAAATCTTGCTCGTAGGAAAAAAAACTGCATGTGACTCAACTCCATTTAGGACTGGGAAACAAACGCTCGCTCGACTTACAAGAAACACACTCTGGTTTTGAGAAAAGAGCACTCTTCTACTCTACTGTGTTTCCTATGTGGTCTGAACAGTGAGCTTGCTCAGAACAAAAGAACTGTGCTTCCTACACACACGGCCATATCTAGTTCAATTCTGCTTAGGAACCTGACAAGAACAGTAGATCCTCTAAAGTCCAATAAACTGTACTTGCAGGGAACAGACGCGAGTGCTATTTGCAATGTGTATGGCAATTGGAGCACAATAGTGACTTGTCTTACCAGAAAACAACTCTTGCTCGTAGGACAAAAAACTGCATGTGACTCAACTCCATTTAGGACTAGGAAACAAACGCTAGCTCGACTTCCAGGAAACACACTCTGCTTTTGAGAAAAGAGCACTCTTCTACTCTACTGTGTTTCCTATAGAGCCTGAAGAGTGAACTTGCTCAGAACATTAGAACTGTGCTTCCTACACACACGGCCATATCTAGTTCAATTCTGCTTAGGAACCTGACAAGAACAGTAGATCCTCTTCTGTACAATACACTGTACTTGCTGGGAACAGACGCCAGTGCTATTTGTCCTGTGTATGGCAATGGCAGCGCAATAGTGACTCTTCTTACCATAAAACAACCCTTGCTCGTAGGACTAGAAACTGCATGTGATTCAACTCCATTTAGGACTGGGAAACAAACGCTAGCTCGACTTACAAGAAACACAGTCTGCTTTAGGGAAAAGAGCACTCTTCTACTCTATTGGGTTTCCTATAGGGCCAGAATAGTGAGCTTGCTCAGAACAAAAGAACTGTGCTTCCTACACACGGGCCATAACTAGTTCAACTCTGCTTAGGAAACTGACAAGAACAGTAGCTCCTCTTCAGTCCGATACTGTACGTGCTGGGAAGAGACGCGAGTGCTATTTGCACTGTGTATGGCAATGGAAGCGCAATAGTGACTTACCTTACCAGAAAACAACTCTTGCTCGTAGGACCAGAAACTGCATGTGATTCAACTCCATTTAGGACTGGGAAACAAATGCTAGCTCGCCTTACAAGAAACACACTCTGCTTTTGAGAAAAGAGCACTCTTCTACTCTACTGTGTTTCCTATTGGGTCTGAACAGTGAGCTTGCTCAGAACAAAAGAACTGTGCTTTCTACACACACGGGCCATATCTATTTCAGCTCTGCTTAGGAAACAAACAAGAACAGTAGCTCCTCTTCAGTCCGATACACTGTACTTGCTGGGAACAGACGCGAGTGCTATTTGCACTGTGTATGTCAATGGGAGCTCAATAGTGACTTTCCTTACCAGAAAACAACTCTTGCTCGTAAGACCAGAAACTGCATGAGATTCAACTCCATTTAGAACTGGGAAAAAAATGCTAGCTCGCCTTTCATGAAACACACTGCTTTTGAGAAAAGAGCACTCTTCTACTCTACTGTGTTTCCTATGGGGTCCGAACAGTGAGCTTGCTCAGAACAAAAGAACTGTGCTTCCTACACACATGGGCCATATCTAGTTCAACTCTGCTTAGGAAACTGACAAGAACAATAGCTCCTCTTCCTTCCAATACACTGTACTTGCAGGGAACAGACGCGAGTGCTACTTGCACTGTGTATGGCAATTGGAGCACAATAGTGACTTGTCTTACCAGAAAACAACTCTTGCTCGTAGCACAAAAAACTGCATGTGACTCAACTCCATTTAGGACTAGGAAACAAACGCTAGCTCGCCTTACAAGAAACACACTCTGCTTCAGAGAAAAGAGCACTCTTCTACTCTACTGTGTTTCCTATAGAGCCAGAACAGTGAGCATGCTCAGAAAATAAGAACTGTGCTTCCTACGCACGGTCCATATCTAGTTGAACTCTGCTTAGGAAACTGACAAGAACAGTAGCTCCTCTTCAGTCCAATACACTGTACTTGCTGGGAAAAGACGCGAGTGCTATTTGCCTTGTGTAGGGCAATGGGAGCGCAATAGTGACTTTCCTTACCAGAAAACAGCTCTTTTTCGTAGGACCAGAAACTGCAAGTGATTCAACTCCATTTAGGACTAGGAAACAAACGCTATCTCGCCTTACAAAAACACACTCTGCTTTTGAGAAAAGAGCACTCTTCTACTCTACTGTGTTTCCAATAGGGCTAGAACAGTGACCTTGTTCAGAACATAAGAACTGTGCTTCCTACACACACGGGCCCTTATCTAGTTCAACTCTGCTTGGAAACTGACAAGAACAGTAGCTCCTCTTCAGTCCGATACACTGTACTTGCTGGGAATAGACGCAAGAGCTATTTGCACTATGTATGGCAAGGGGAGCGCAATATTGACTTTCCTTACCAGAAAACAACTCTTGCTCTTAGGACCAGAAACTGCATGAGATTCAACTGCATTTAGGACTGGGAAACAAACGCGAGCTCACCTTACAAGAAACACACTCTGCTTTTGAGAAAAGAGCACTCTTCTACTCTACTGTGTTTCCTATGGTGTCCGAACAGTGAGCTTGCTCAGAACAAAAGAACTGTGCTTCCTACACACACGGCCATATCTAGTTCAAGTCTGCTTAGGAACCTGACAAGAACAGTAGATCCTCTTCAGTCAATACACTATACTTGCTGGGAACAGACACCAGTGCTATTGTCCTGTGTATGGCAATGGCAGCGCAATAGTGACTCTTCTTACCAGAAAACAACTCTTGCTCGTAGGACCAGAAACTGCATGTGATTGAACTCCATTTAGGACTGGGAAACAAACTCTAGCTCGCTTTAAAGAAACACACTCTGCTTTGAGAAAAGAGCACTCTTCTACTCTACTGTGTTTCCTAGGTGTTCTGAAAAGTGAGCTTGCTCAGAACAAAAAAACTGTGCTTCCTACACACACGGCCATATCTAGTTCAAGTCTGCTTAGGAACCTGACAAGAACAGTAGATCCTCTTCAGTCCAATACACTGTACTTGCTGGGAAGAGACGCCAGTGCTATTTGTCTGTGTATGGCAATGGCAGCGCAATAGTGACTCTTCTTACCAGAAAACAACCCTTGCTTGTAGGACCAGAAACTGCATGTGATTCAACTCCATTTAGGACTGGCAAACAAAAGCTAGCTCACCTTACAAGGAACACACTCTGCTTTAGAGAAAAGAGCACACTTCTACTCTACTGTGTTTCCTATAGGGCCAGAACAGTGAGCTTGCTCAGAACAAAAGTACTGTGCTTCCTACACACGGGCCATATCTAGTTCAACTATGCTTAGCAAACTGACAAGAACAGTAGCTCCTCTTCAGTCCGATACACTGTACTTGCTGGGAACAGACGCGAGTGCTATTGCACTGTGTATGTCAATGGGAGCACAATAGTGACTTTCCTTACCAGAAAACATCTCTTGCTCGTAAGACCAGAATCTGCATGTGATTCAACTCCATTTAGGATTGGGAAACAATGCTAGCTCGCCTTACATGAAACACACTCTGCTTTTGAGAAAAGAGCACTCTTCTATTCTACTGTGTTTCCTATGGGGTCCGAACAGTGCGCTTGCTCAGAACAAAGGAACTGTGCTTCCTACACATA